>NW_022196910.1:53130666-53145873 GCF_008632895.1 Mastomys coucha
TGTCGGTTGCTTCACTTCCTGTCGGTTGCTCCACTTCCTGTCTGCTGCTCCACCTCCTGTCGGTTGCTTCACTTCCTGTCGGTTGCTTCACTTCCTGTTGGTTGCTCCACTTCCTGTCGGTTGCTCCACCTCCTGTCGGTTGCTCCACTTCCTGTCGGTTGCTTCACTCACTCACAGCGGGTCCTCTCTTACCAGTCTGCGTGTTACATGATTGTACTCCCGGGCTCTACAAATCCTGTAGCTTTCCTCCTCCTCCTTTGCCTCTTGTAAGGCTGTTTGGTTTTGTTTTATGTGAAGCGCATAGCTCAGAAGCGATTGGTGAACAGATTTGATCCTAATATTATCTGCTTGTCTTCAATATCGAACATACTTCTGGACATTGTATTTAAGCACAGACTTTATGAACTCAGTGAATTTTGAAACGTCTTTTTTTAAAAACCTTGTATCTTCTTGCTCCTTTTTCATTCTTTTGTGGGGCCCAGTGGATAAACAGAGTATTCCTTTCTAGTGTAAATTAAGCAAGGCATTTTTATTTTTTTTCTTTTCAAGATAAGACTTATGCTACTTTGCCCACCAGTGTGTGTAGTTTTCAGAGTATAACAAAGGCTACAGTATGCCCTAACTCCCGCCCTCCCCACTACATTTATTCTTGTAGGTTTTCTTCCAGGTCTTAGTAGCTAAGTGGAAATGTATCCTCATTTAGATGAAGATGGGTTCCACTAACTTATGGGTTGTTTAGCTTTGTTTTTTGAATTAGATCTCACATGGCAGCCCAAGTTGAACTAGATTTTACTATGTCACCCAAGCTAACCTTTAAGTCACAATGATTCTCTGTCCTCATCTTTCTGTTTTAACTACACCATTAAATGAAGAATGCAATTTAGATTTTTTACACAGAATCCGTAATATAAAACAGTCTCAGTACAGAACAGCCAGTGCTGCAGCGCTTGGCAAGCATGTGTGAAGCCCTCACAGATCCCAAGTCCACCCATAAAACAGATGCATACATACAGATTTATAATATACATAAATGTATGTATATGCACACATATTTACACATTATCATATATTTTAGCATTCTGATATAAATATATTTTAATAAAATAGGCAACATATTATTTGAAATAATGATATAATAAAATAGTACTGCCACCCAGGAGATACAATGGATAGCTGAAATATCCTTTATAGTCCGATACAGTTTAAGATTATTCTGTGAAATATAACATAACATATTGGAAAGCTGTGATTGCTATTACTCATGTTTTCTTAACATCTCAAAAGTGTCACTGGCTCTCACAAAATTAGTCTGGAAGCACATATCTCCTCTTAGCAAGCTACACATCTTTTTTTTTCAGTTCTGTTTTCCCATTTCTGTATGCTACACTATGTGAAGTATTTGTATTACTCTCTTAAATATTTAATGTCTAGAAATCTAAGTTATGTGAACCTAACTTTGAATTTCCATGAATTCACAGAGGCCTTGTATTATATGGTTTTGTATTAGGAGAATTTTACCATCTACACACACACACAAAAGTAACCCTGTGAAATATTTATGTCATTTGATCGCCTGTTTTATTATGGAACAAATGAATAAAAGCTTTGAACAAATGTTGCTGTGCAGTTCTTTTTCTGCATCTATAGTAGATTTTAAGGAATTATCCCCAGGGCCCACTATTAACTGTGTCCTTAGGCACAGGCTGGGGATACAGTGCTTCTCTAGTTCTTCCTCTCAAAAAGACCCACTGTGCATTCACTGATTTTTTTAATTGTCAGGTAAGACATTTAAATGAATGTCATGAGATATGGATCCAATGTTCAAAGGAACCTGATCCGGTTTGAGCTGTGGAAGCATGGGGTCCTCACCATCAGATGTGAGGCCCAGGATCCTCATCATCAGGTATGTGGCATAGGGATCTGTAAAGACCTTCTCTCTAAGGATTCAAGGAAAGAATGCCTTTAAGAAGTAACACATTAAAAATGCTAAGTATAAGCCTTTAAAATTTGCCTTTAAAATTTGGATTCATAACTGCAGAGGTTTAGAACAAGCCAAAGAATGCATTGCTATGCATTATGTCAGTAGTTAGCAGAGAACTTAGGCTGTCAGAGGCCACAAAGGATAACAAGGGTAGAGTTTACTGAGACAAGACCTTTCTGCATCCACCCAAGAATATCAGCATCACTCAGGAATTCCTGGGCAGTGGGGAGAGGTTGAGCTTGGAGCTAAACCATGAAGACAGTTCTCCAGTGTGGCAATTTAAAAATTTTAATTCTTTGAGCTACCCTATAGTAACTCTGGGTGAATCGAACACCATCCTATTAAGAAGGCTGTTGATGAAGGCTAAGTATCCTCACCCTGCTCTCCTCAGTGTGCCCTTCTTGGTGTGCCCTCCTCAGTGTGCTCTCCTCAGTGTGCCCTTCTTGGTGTGCCCTCCTCAGTGTGCCCTTCTTGGTGTGCCCTACTCAGTGTGCCTTCTTAGTGTGCCCTCCTCAGTGTGCCCTTCTTAGTGTGCCCTCAGTGTGCCCTTCTTAGTGTGCCCTCCTCAGTGTGCCCTTCTTGGTGTGCCCTCCTCAGTGTGCCCTTCTTAGTGTGCCCTCCTCAGTGTGCTCTCTCCTCAGTGTGCTCTCCTCAGTGTGCCCTCCTCAGTGTGCTCTCTCCTCAGTGTGTTCTCCTCAGTGTGCTCTCCTCAGTGTGCTCTCTCCTTAGTGTGCTCTCTCCTCAGTGTGCTCTCCTCAATGTGCTCTCCTCAGTGTGCTCTCCTCAGTGTGCTCTCTCCTTAGTGTGCTCTCTCCTCAGTGTGCTCTCCTCAGTGTGCTCTCCTCAGTGTATCCTCAGTGTGCTCTCTCCTCAGTGTATCCTCCTCAGTGTGCTCTCTCCTCAGTGTGCTCTCCTCAGTGTGCTCTCTCCTCAGTGTGCTCTCTCCTCAGTGTGCTCTCTCCTCAGTGTGCTCTCTCCTCAGTGTGCTCTCCTCAGTGTGTTCTCCTCAGTGTGCTCTCTGCTCAGTGTGCTCTCCTCAGTGTGCTCTCCTCAGTGTGCTCTCCTCAGTGTGCTCTCTCCTCAGTGTGTTCTCTCCTCAGTGTGCTCTCCCCAGTGTGCTCTCTCCTCAGTGTGCTCTCTCCTCAGTGTGCTCTCTCCTCACTATGCTCACTTCAGTGTGTTCTCTCCTCAGTGTGTCCCCTTCTCAGCCTCAGAGTGAGGAAGTTCTAAAATTTCAAGCCTGAAAAAGGTAGCTTCTCCTGAGGGATAGTTATGATTCCTCTGATCAGAAATAAAAATTAAGTTACTGGCCAAGCTTCCCTTTTCTGAGTAGCTAGACTGGGGGCTGAATAGCACGTACACGTGCACATACACCAACACACACAACACATGCCAACACACACATATATACACCAACACACACATATACCCCAATACACAAACATACACCCTGGCACACACACATGCACACCAGCACACAAACATACATCCCAACATGCATATATATACCTCAACACACACATTTTCCCCAACACACGCATATACACCAACACATATACATGTACACCAAAACCACATACACACACACACCAAACATACAAACACCACCACACGCACACATATACCTCAACACAGACACAGTATATGTCCCCATTTTAAAGTGCCTCACACACTTCATGATCATATGCTGAGTGTGAAACTTTTCAGGAACCTCTTCAAGAGGTTCTGTCTGTCTCTTCAAGAGAGCCACCTATTAATCTGCAAATTTTCTGATTTTTCCCAAGGCCTCCTCTCCTCAGTAAATTTCTCCACAGTGTAACCAGATCTCACAAGGAAACCAAAGAATCAACTATAGTTCTTCTCTGCGATACTCCTCGTACAATTCACTTGTAAGTCCTGTGGGTTTTTTTCCTTAGTGATGTTCCTGGCTTGATTTTTTCTCTCTCTCTTCACTCCATATTGAGCAAATCTGCTCTAGAGTACATTGCCCCACATCCCTTCAGGATTACTAGGGCAGATCTTTAACAGCTCTCCATTTTCTAACCTACTTTTAATAGAAACATCTTTCAAAATATAAAGCAGACACTTTTCTCTACTTCTCAACATCCTAGAGCAGTGGTTCTCGACCTCTGGGTTGAGACTTCTTTTTGGGTCAAACAATCCTTTCACCAGGGTCTCCTAAGACCACTGAAAACAAAGATATTCACATTAAGATTCATAACAGTAACAAAATTACAGTTATGAAGTAGTAATGTATTAATTTTGTGCTTGAGGGTCGCTACAACATGAGGAACTGTATGAAAGGCTTTCAGGGTTAGGAAGGTTGAGAACCACTGGCCTAGAGTATTCCCCAGCCCCGTCTATACAGCCCGAACTCCCCTCCATGGGCAAGAACTGCTTGGACAGAGGTGCCACTGAACTCAGGCTGTTTCCAGATTTAGAAATATGCACACATGATAATGAAATGCTGTGAAGCTTGAACCCAAAGCTAAAAACAAAATCCTTGTTTGTTTTCTATATACCTTTTATGCATAGTCTGAAGGTAATTGCATAGTATGCTTTCATGTACCCGTGTTTTGACTGGAGCCTGTCACATAACATCAAGCATGAAAATTTTCACTTGTGACATCACATAAGTTATCAAAAGTTTGAATCTGAGAGCCTTTGGTATTTTAGTTTTTAGATTAGGGATGCTCAGTATACACAGAATAATCTGTCCCATGTCTGTCTGTCCTCCCCAACCACAGGGCAGCATGGTTGTGCTGCATCTATCTGCCTGCTGTACCTGTCTGCTGCATCTGCCTGTTACACCTGTCTGCTGCATCTGCCTGTTACACCTGTCTGCTGCACCTGCCTGCTGCACCTGTCTGCTGCACTTGTCTGCTACATCTTCCTGTTGCATCTGTCTGCTGCACCTGCCTGTTGCACCTGCCTACTCCATCTGTCTGCTGCATCTGCCTGATCCTTCTGTCTTCTGCTTCCTCAGACACACCAAGCTTATGCCTGTGTTTACACTTGTGGCTCTAGTCAATGCCTTATCTAACAGCTTGCTTCTTTGTCTCAGGACTCACTGACATATCTCTCTAATGGTTCCCTCTCAGAGATGCTTTACCCAATACATCCCACTACCATCACCATCTAACCATGTTTACCACCTGCTGGGTCATCACTCAGGCTTATTCTCTTTAGTGTGTGCATTTGTCTATTATTATATATGTTTCTTATTTATTTTCTCTGATATAAACTTAAGAAAATAAAGATGCAGTCTTTTGTAATTACTACTGTATCTCCAGATCTAAAACCAGGCATCCTTGATACACAGTACATATTCTCTGGATGGATGAATAATTACTGTTACATAAAGACCATGTGAAGACCAATGACTTGAATCAAACAGATGATAAATAGTAGATAATAGGAAGATTTGCTGCCTTTTAAGAGCTGAGATCCATCTGGAGGGACAATAGCAACAACTCCATTAGTAAAAATACAAGGATAACATAGGAAGCACAGAGGACCATCAGGACATGCTGCTAAGCTAAGTGAGCAACAACATGCTCCAGACTTACCTAGGATGAGAGTGTGCAGCCCCATGAATATCAGGCTGCAAAGGGTGAGCCCAGCCTTTAGGGTACTGACCTGTAGAGAAGGGAGAGTGCCCATGCATTAGAGTTTTGGCATTTCCTTTGGCTATGGGGCTCATTTTTGTTTCTTAATTTTCTTATTTTTATAAAGAGGGAATAAGAAATCTTAGAATATTAAGCAAGGTATCACAAACTCAGAAGCAATACTACATGCTATCTCTATACAGACTCTAATCTATAGTACATGCATACATATAAACAAATGTGTATGTGGGTACAGCACAAGTAGAACAAGTGGTGTAGCCAATAGAACAAGAATGTATAAATACTAGGGAGTGAGGAAGGACTGAAGGCTGGAGGTAATGAACACAGGTTATAAGAGAGACTATAAAGCTGATTGTCTCTCTAGTTCTAACTCAGTCATGGATTTCTTGCTTTTGGATAGTAGATAAGTACATAAAAATGTACCCAATATTAAAGATATAAAATCCAATATTAAGCTCCATGGCTTCTGTTCCAAATGACTACTCTAAATGCATAGAAGTTCACTGAGCTTCATAGTATTTGGATCAGGTTAATTTCTTGGTGTGATTTTTTTTTCACTTGCAATGATTTTTTTATAATAAAGTCTAAAATAAAAGTAAATTAAAAGTAAAATAGGATTAATAATAGTTCATAATTCATTTCCTCAACATATTTTAGGGAATGAACCAGGCATTAATTGAGGAGCAACACTAGTGACTGCTCTCAGTGAGGCTTCTTTGCACCAGTAGGTTCCTGTGTTGACTATATGAGATAACTCACAGAAATGCTTAGTGTAGCATATGACATAAAACAGTTATACAAGATGGAGACAGTGCTCCTTTCATGGGAAACACTGTAGGTTTGGAAACAGAAAAAAGAAATATGATCTAGATCTAGAGCCATGATCTAGAAAAATGTGTTTGTTAGAAATAAAAAATTATCTAAAGTGGTTGTGATCAGAGAAAAGGAGCCAGCTATGATTTTGATCATTTGTTTGGTCTCCCCTACCATTCTCTCCAAAATATGGACAATTTTAAAACCATGTCTTTGGATTGACTAGGACTCTGATGACTTGCTTTAGGGTAATTCACCAATATTGTAGTAGATTCTGATAATGAACTTCAGCTGGGCAATAAAGCCAGAGTAGATAATAAATATAACAAGGGCCACATTTCATCTAACCAATTGCCTCAATTTCACCCACTCATGGCTATCTATTGTACAATTCTGGACATTGCTCCACAAACTGAATTATTTTTCATATCAGATGGAGAAGGAAAATATATAAGTATGGCTTTAGAAAGTGGCAGGCAATTTCATATGGACATTCTAAGCAGAAACAGCAAACTGTCTAAAAGACCCCATGGGAGGAAGAAGGGGATTGGTGTGTTCAGAGTGAGGAGAAATTTGCTGAGTATAAACAGAAGAAATGGTAGTGTTCTCTATTGATAGTAACAGTAACTTCATCACTGAAAGCTTTCCATGGATCTGTTTTGGGGAGGGTTAGCTGATAATTCTAATAATAGGAGATGAAAAGTCTGTTATTGTTGCTATCCTTGCCTTGTAGATGAGGCAATCCATGGCCAGAGTTACTAAGTAACTTGTCAGTGGCAACATAACCTCAGAATAGTGAAAGAGTATTAGAGGCTGCATTCAGGACATGTCATGATATCTGTATGCACCATTCACTGCATTCTCTGCACATCACATACAATCGACGTCATTACCATAAAATAAAAAGAAAGAAAACATGAGCCACCTTCTGCCCTGTTCCTATCTACTAACCTAAACCCACAGTGTGGAGCATGCCTCAAACACTGTCTCCCAAATGTTGTGATTCCAAGGCATATAATATATTGACCTCTCCTTTGGTCATGAGTCAAGGAGATGAAAGGCTTTGTTGCCACAATCAATTGGATGTGCAACAAGATATCCATTCCTGAGTCACCTGCTACTTCATCTGTCAGTGTCAACAAAAGTGCTAATGACATTCTGGGGGGAAGGTGGGAAGTCCCCAGCTCTGCCAATGGTTTTCCTTCATCTTCATATGAAATCAATCTTTCACAGGACTGTCACTTGACCGTGAGGTGTCAGTGTTAGAAATGAGAAGATAATCAAAGGCAAGCTTTGAGTATTGGAGTTCTACTTATAAGCTTCTGATAATAAAAGATGAAACAATCTTTTAGAATAGTAAAATACAATTATTTTTAATTATGTAAATAAATTATTTAAATAAAATTAATGCTTTATTTTTCTGCCAAGGAATTATAAAAAAATGCTTGATGAAAATCTATTTTACAACTGATACCAATTGTAAAACATTCTCTATATTATAAAACATACCTGGACTATAATTCAGACTTTAGCAACTCGACTATTTTAGACTTAATCTAATGTCACCACCTAATGCCTAATTTGCTAATTTGAGGCTACAATAACAGAGTATAAACTCCAACAATGAGCTAAGCATTCCCTGGTTCTAGGCATTCCATACAAAATACAGCATTTTGTTATTCAGTGAATATTAAGCCAATACTTTTTTAAACCTGCAAGCCTATGTTCTTGCAAGCACATGTTCTTGAGTTGGACTTGTATCTGAACCCTCACTGCTTCACTGATCAGTTCTATGACTGATTGTAAGTGACTTCACCATTGTGTGCTTTGATTCCCTTCTGTAAAGTGGAGACATTATTAGCATGCAGCACCTATGGCTAAGGATCAAAGAAGGTAACCCATGGGAAGCTTGAAAGCAGAGTCTGGGGCATGCAGAGTCTCCACATCTGAAAGCAGAGTCTGGGGCATGCGGAGTCTCCACATCTGCTCTCCCTTGTTAGTGCTGTGCTCACAAGTTAGAGCACAAATCAATAGATCAATAGATCTTCAAATAGCCAAGAAATCTAAATAAAGACACCATGTTGTTTTAGTGTGGTGACAATAAACTAAGTGTTTGTGAGACTATGAGTTTGACTCTCACAGGCATGCCCCAGATGTTGATTATAAATTTCATAATCCCCTGACACAGGGCTCTTTACTGAAAAATGCCATCAAATGTGTTATGGTACCAATACAGTTAAAAACAACACTGGTGAGCTGACTCATCAACATGAAAACAACTTTCAGATAAGTGAGCAAAAACAAAGATGTTAACTGTAATTTCTCACTGGGTAATAGCAACAAATTAAGTAAAATTGAAGATAAGAACTGTGAATAATGTTGTCTAATGTCTTCCTCTAAACTGACTCATTCAGTCCTGGAATGAGGCTCATGAGGAGAAAAACTTATAAATCTCAGGAAGTTCCTGAAACTTACATGATTCACAAGGTCCCTCCACAAGCAGTAACCATGTGCTGAGAGAAGGGGACTCTTATAACCAGCCAAGGTGCCTGCAAATCATGTAGGAAGTTCCAGGGGATGGCTTTTGTGAGTCACCATACATAATGAGCTGAATTGCTTTGGTGATGTAGCTGTTTTGAGTCACATGTGTTCTGTAAATAAGTCCCCATCTATATTTCTATAAAAAGCCTCAATAAACTCACTGGTACATTAAACTGAACTTGGGTAAAATAGTTTCTTCATTCTGTCTTAAGCATGTGATCTTGATACTTGTTCAAGTCTCTACAGGAAAAGTCACACAATAGACAGAAAGCGAATCCACCTGTGTGACTATTTGACCATTGAGGAATGATAACCTCATGAGTTTCAATGACTTATCTATTAACAGTCATCACTTTTGAAAGACTTAAATTGGGCACAAAGATCAGGGTTCTCTGTATTTAGTACCTATGCATCTTTTGTGTATATTATTTGAAAAACCAAGTTAAACCATAAACACTATTGGAGTTGTGTGCACCCTTGATTTCAGACTTCTAGTTTCTAGAATTCCCTCTTCAAGAAAGGAAGAAATTTTTCATTTAAAGCCATTTCATTTATGTTCATTTATGATGAGCATAGTTATTACTATGGCATAACTAATAACATGGCTTATTCAAGTCATCCCTTACAGCAACGCAGATGAAAGGAATTATGCTCTCCACCGATGGGTAAAAATACTAAGATCTAAGAGGTTAGGAGTCTTGGTCAATGTCACAGGACAGAAATAGAGTTACCTGAAAGTCTGTGCTCCTTGGAATTCTGTTCCCTTCCACAGGTAGGCATTCATGTGAGAACACCACAGCTTCTACCTAACTCCCATCCAGATTCTGGGCATCATCTCGGATGATCTAAAATATCTTTCAGCTCCTGGTTTAGGTGAGAAAGGGGCGATCCAGGAACAGGGCAGCCAGGTACTGGCATCATTTGCTAACAGCTAAGGTCTACTCCCACTTCTTGGGCAGCGACCACCTCCTTCTACCTCTGTTTAATCTGAAGTGAGATGTTTTATTTTCTGAGTTCTGATTTATTTGGGAGCAGACTGCAATTGAAAGGTCTGTCTGGAAAACTTTCCATAGAGAGACCAAAGGAGCTTGTACAAATAAATATTCTTAGTTGTTAACTTAAAAATTCAGGTGTGGGGAATTCTGGGAAGGCAGTTCGAGAAGCCATTTATTTTAATCAAAGCGCTGATCCAAATATGCTGTAAGTCGTTGTTACATCTTTAAACAGATTTTTCTCAACCAGAGAAAACCAGAAAATCAGGATCACAGATGAGCTTCTGAGGAACTGCGATGAAGAGTGACAGGCCACCCCTCAGAACCATGGTTATCAGCTGGACACCCCTCTTCTCCTTCACTGACAGAGGGCTTTTGCCAAGAGAGATGCCTTGACTGGTGGTAAGCAGCTGCCAGGCAAACTTCCAAGTGGTTACCTGCCTTGCTCCAGTGAACACTTTGAAATATTTACATTATACACTAATAAATTTAGACAGAGTAGCTCAACCAGGCACATTTTAAAGCCATGGAAATATGGTCATTGTACTCAGAAAACGACACCAGTATGCAGTTGAGGAGGAGGTGGGGTGGTCGCCAGAGCAGTCATGCTGCAGGTATGTCCGTGTGTACTAGGTTTGTTCACAGTAGCTTCATCTCACACATGTGAGGAGAGGAACTGAGTCTCTACAAGAACTGTCTCAATCCCCAGAATGAGCAGGGACCTTCAAGAAGCCCTAGCCTAGAGACGACTCCTTTTGGACTACTATTCACCCACCATTAATTAAAGGGTAGGCTCTTGGTATCTTGACTATATTCAATGGAAGACTAAGATTATTCAAGGATCAAACAACAAGGCAGGTAATAAATGGCAAAAACATTGGCCTCAGAGCTAAATTTCATATTCTGATTCTATATTCACTGGTTGTATTTCCCTGAGCATCTTGTCTGTGCAAGACCTGCCATGAGGCACAGGTAGTAGTAGGTGTGCAGTCAGGCTGTGGAGAGACCCTCGCTAGCTAAATATTTGTTTCTCTCTTTTTCTCTCAGGAATGTCTCACACCCTCCTTTGATGGAAATTTATATTTAATTAGGTCTCACTCTATTCCCAGTGTGTCTGTATCAGGCACCCATTCTGAATAATGGTCAGACCCTAACTTCTGGTTCCTGAGGTAGATGGCTATGTTTCCATTTCTTCTGCCTGGAGCATAAAGAGCATTTTGGAAAAGGCTGGTTGTAAAATGCTTGAGTTTGGTATGCCATATTTAGTCCTTCATCCTGGTACAATGAAGAGTCACTGAAGGAATTAAAACAGATTTATGTTTAAAAGATCACTGTCTCAAAAGAGGCAGGGGAAGGGAGATAGAAAAATGATACCCAGACACCTTAGCACTAGTTCAGCTTAAATAGTGGACTACTTATTCAGAGGAGGGGTATTAATGCAGAGAAGAGTGGGCAAGATAATTTAAAATTGTAAGTAAATATTGAACCAGAGATTGATTAGATGTGAAGTAGACACGGGGAGGAAATCAATGACGCATCCATAATGGCCAGGAGCTTAGGTTATTTTTCAGTTAATGAGCATTAGATACATGCTATTGTATCACATTGGTTTTGCTTTATTATGGTCACTAGCCAGTGTGTTGGAATATACTCAGATTGCACATAAACTTGAATTTTGTTTGTACAAAGTTAGTAGAGGATTCTTGTGTGTGAGTGTGTGTGTGTATGTGTGTGTGTATGTGTGTGCGTGTGTGTGTGTGCAACTTTGCTCCTAAAATCCTTTGGCTAGTCATATCATAGAACTTAAAATTAAGTTTGCTTTTTTGATTATCATTTTGCATACTCAAGAATTTCTACAAAAGAAAGCTTATATTGAGATTATTTTCAACCATCATGAACTGTTATAAATACTAATTTTTTATAGTGTTCTTTTTTTTTTTTTAATGTGTATGAGTACACTGGAGCTGTACAGATGTCCGTGAGCCATCATGTGTGTGGCTGCTGGAAATTCAACTCAGGACCTTTGCTGGCCCCGCTCGGTCCAGCCCTGCTCACTCCAGCATAATTCACTGAAGCTGTCTTCAGACGCACCAGAAGAGGGCGTCAGATCTCATTACTGCTGGTTATGAGACACCATGTGGTTGCTGGGATCCAAACTCAGGACCTTCGGAAGAGCAGTCAGTGCTCTTACCCACTGAGCCATCTCGCCAGCCCCATAAATACTAATTTTAAAAAATGATTTATTTATGTATGTGAGTACACTGTAGCTGTCTTTAGAAGAGGGCATAGGATCCCATAACCGATGATTGTGAGCCACCATGTGGTTGCTGGAAATTGAACTCAGGACCTCTGGAAGAGCTGTCAGTGAGCCATCTCTCTAGCCTGTGACTTAATGTTATGTTTGTTGATATTTGAGTATTCATCTGCACTAAACTTACAATGGTTTTAATTATTTTATATAGCACATGGCTTGTTTCCAGCTCTCAGATGGCCTTCAAACCCACTACACCCACATCTCCAGCCAAGTGTGATTACTGCCATGCCAAACCTGAAAGGGAGACCACTGAGAAAGAATAGATGGAAACTAGGGTTATATCATTTATGATGCCTCAGATAAGAGAAAACAGCCTTGCACTATAAGGATCTGAGCTCTCTCCACCAAGTCTTCCTCCTTCCTTCTGACTTTCAATGCTGTCTCCTTGGAGACATCTCAATGGAGTTATCCTCAGCCAATGCATGCCCCACTATCTACTCCTTCTGGGACTAGAGGACATGACCTTAGACACTGGACATTCCTGTCATAGACATCCATGTTCATACCCATTTGAGGGACCCTTCTGCAATGCTGCTGAGGTCACACTCCAGGTGTGACCGGGCTACTCCTCTGGCTGGGCGGGTTAGGCGTTGGGTGACTAAGGCATCTGTCCCGGGATGATCTCATGGCCATACCGGAGGCATGTCCTATTCAGAATGTCTCAGACACAACTGGCCCACCCTTGTCCTCATGGCTTAGATAAGCTCATGCTAGGGCTGCAGGTTTGAGGAGGCAGTCACAACCATATCTTCCCTTTGAAATGCCTCATCCAATGGAACCTACTCCATGGACATGCCCCCATGACCTACATTTGAATCTTCATGGATCATGCAAGTCTCATTCCTCCCTGTAGTATACTTGGTATACCTGCTTTGAAAGTTCCTTCTGGACATACTGGCTCTTCACAATTTTATGCTTATAGTTACCAATGGGTTTCACTTCTCTTAGTTCCTAGTTCCCTCTTTATGACATACTTTGGGACCTTCTGTCTTAATAAATTGTCATCTGATACTCTATCATCTCTATTTTATGTGCCAATCTGAGTTTCTTTAGCTCCTTAGAGCTATGTATCAATTCCTCTTAGTTCTTTCTTCCCAAAAGGATATTTTTTTCCAGAGTAGATTATTTCTTTTTTAAATGATATGAATATATATGTAATATATAAATGTGTGTTTATTTTTTTAGATTAAAATATTTATTTATTTATTTTAACTTTTATTGCATTATCAGAAAAGATACATGATTTCAATTTACCTGAATTTGTTAACATTTAAAAACGTATTTTAATTAAATAGAATTGAATCACATTCTTGTTCCCCTTTTGTACCACCGCTCCTCCCATAGACCCCCTCTTCAATACCTATAATATATTTTTGTTGTATTCCTTAAAATTTATAAAATATTATAAAAATAAAAATAAGTAATATAAAAGTTGTTTGATATAAAACAACAATCGATTTAACAGTCTTATGTAGATGCTCGTCTACAGCAATAGTGAAAATTCATTTTTCTCAATATAAATTTTGAATAACTCCAAACATATTAGCTGTATACTTAAAAATAATACATCACTACTAGTATTTTCTTAAATGAACATGAGTATATAAAGTCTTTTTGTTTGTTTTGTATTTAGTAGAGTTTAAAATCTTGGCTCTTACTGTGGTACAAGCCCAAAATAAGAACAATTTTTAGACATTGGGTTTCATTGTAATAAGGCTGTATTTCAATGACCCTCACATCACCAAAGGATTTTACCTCCATTGTAGCTAAGCTGAGAGTTGATAGTTCTGCTGCACCAAGACATGAATTGTAGGCTCGATTTTTGGAATGTGTGTTTATTTTTATATATTATATATTTCTTTGTTCTTTTAAATATATCTTTATCTATATAAATATATAGAAATAAATTCTATATCAATATATTATTTATAAAATATATAATATTATATATAAATATATATCAATATATTTAAAATATATATCTTGACTTATTTTAAGAAAGAAAAAAATTTGAGATAAACTATATATATATTTATATATATATATATATATAAATACTGCTTCTTTGCTGTCAGATCTTCCACAATGAAAAGCATTAGAGCTAGCAGGATTTTCTCAAAGGCTCACTTGATTCATTTAAACACTTTCTTTCTGAATATTTCTTTCTGATAAAAAGGACATAGCAGAAGAAAAGCTATTTCTCCACAACTAATCACAAAATAACAATAGAAACAGATATTTTCAAAAGTGTTATAATTCAGACCAGTCCAGAGTAAACGTTTCTTTTCATCTCGGCCATCGTTTCTCGGGTGCTAACAGTGTATGGAGTAAAATGAGATGGTGCAATCTTCGTGGAAATCCCCTCCCCATCCCCCACTATCCCCACTCCCACCCCGCATTAAATGCTCTCCCAGATGAACAAGATACAAGCTGTGTCAGGATAATTTCAACAAGTTATCTAGACTTAGATTCTCCCTGGGCTCCAGTGGCATACCTCTGTGGTGTTGCTCACGATATACAGTAGTTCACCTGAACCATGAGATTTAGTTTGTAGTCAGGCATTTCTGAAATCTTCCTTTGTCCAAGAGTCTAAATGCCTAGAAAGGGTCTGGGGCAGGTAGAGTCTGGAAGTCATTGGTGAGTTGGAGGTCACCAAAGCGGAGGACACATTTAAAAACTCCTTCAAGGTGGAAACTGGAACCTGTCTTATCCTGACAGTATTGGGAGCGTTTCCACTCGGGCAGAAGGAAAAGCAGGCAGCACAGCTGTCTTCACCAGGTATTTTCTTGCTAACACCAAACTGCTATGAAAATTTCTAGTGATTGCTTTAGAGAGCACATCAGCAATTGTAAGTGAGCTTTGCACTACAGCCCGTGTCTATAATTCCAGCACTCTGGAGAATCGGGCAGAGATTTGAGGCTGCGTTCTAAGATCTCA
>NW_022196910.1:53145883-53161042 GCF_008632895.1 Mastomys coucha
GAGGGGGGCGAGGGGGGCGAGGGGGCGGGGTTTGGAATGCACACCTAGTGTGAACCTCACACAAAGCCAAAGCTTTGAGGGACCCTTCTGCAATGCTGTTGAGGTCACACTCCAGGTGTGACCGGGCTAGTCCTCTGGCTGGGCGGGTTAGGCATTGGGTGACTAAGGCATCTGTCCCGGGATGATCTCATGGCCATCCACCTAATTTGTTTCTCTCAGTGTTGAAACTGTGCAGGTAGCAATAGCCGGAGAGGCTCAGCGTCCCACCGTAATTAAGTCATTACAGGTCCCCATGCCAAGCATATCCTGAGTTTGCAGCAGCGCACAGAGGCAGGGCAGGAGACAGCAACAGTGAACTGTAAGATCATCTGTTAATGTTTTGATCTGGATATATGAAACAATGGCAAAATAAAAATAAATTAAAAATTAAAATTAATAATAATAAAGAAACAATGGCAAAGTGTCTTCATGGAGTAAAAGGAAAAAATAATAAGGAAAGCTCACTGAATTAGGTAGCAAATATATATCTTTAATTGATTTTTGACTCTGTTAAGGAATTTGTGTTCAGATCATATCCTCACTACATTAAATGGTTATATGGCTCAACATTTATTCTCTTAAATGAGAATTTTTAATGGCTGTATAAAATTATTTTCTTTGCTTTATGTTTTAAATAAGCCAGGTTTTACTCAATATAATTCAGACCAAAATGTTTAAAGTTTCCACAGAAAACTTGTGTGTTCATTTCTTAAGTCAAAGCTTTACATTGTGTTAAACCAAAACCAGAAAGTAAGAAACAGGAACAAGGAAACAAAAAAGCAAATGAAGAAAACACAATCCAAATGAATTTTGGCATTTCTCTTCGTTTTTTTGTTGTTTGTTTGTTTTTTGTTTTTCTGTTTTGTTTTTTACTATCTCATATATAACAGATGTCAGAGTTCATTATATAGGGATGCAGCTGAATATCTCTTGTTTATAGGTTTCAACCCAGATGTCATAATCATTAGTATTTAAATAGGTTTATGTTCATGAAGAAATATATGGGGGAAATATTATATAAACAGTAACTCATATAGACACAACAAAATAAAATATTTCCCCCTCCTACCATGATTTACAGAAACCCTGTTTTATCAGTGCCTTTTATTTTCTTGTTTAAAATCAGCTAGAAATACTGACTTTGTATAAATATAAGAAGTTCCTTAGGTGTGCTGACTTAGCGTCAAGGTATCAACTATTTTATTTCAAGTTAGAAACTAGAAAGATAGTGTTGGTAAATGCAGCTATGAGTAAATGATTCCACCTAAGTAGATAGAATATGACCTCAGACTGGAGGAGTATCGTCATGAAGAGCTGCCAGGAGACCCAGCATTCTGGGCAGACTGCAGTTGTGTTTCTCTCTCCTCTGCTCTAACACACTTTTAATTATCTACCTGGAGTAGAAGACCAGTGACAAGGGTCAACAGACCTCCTTATGCCTAAGCAGATAATGAGTA
Source organism: Mastomys coucha (assembly GCF_008632895.1). Lineage (NCBI taxonomy): Eukaryota > Metazoa > Chordata > Mammalia > Rodentia > Muridae > Mastomys > Mastomys coucha. Next base: position 53,147,380 of record NW_022196910.1, read on the forward strand.
ACATCTCGGCAGAAAAAGAAGTGGCATGTCTCAGCTCCTGTCCTGTCACCTGTCCCCTGGTTGTTCTCAGACACCAACTCCCTGGGCTCTTTATAAATTTTTGCCTTCTAATTTCAATACTTTCCTCTGATGAGTTCTGACCAAAGCTGTTTTCAAAATTTCTCTTCTAGGAAGTCTGTCTCAACTGCCTCAGGATCACTTTTTCCTGTGATTATTTATTTGAAAAACCTATCACTTTTTAATACCATACAGTGACTAAGGGAATGAATTCCATATTAATGATTACTTTTATAGTGCCAGAAATAATTATAGTAGTTTCTAGGTAGATGTTGAATGGATCATCTTATACACACACATACACACATACACACACCACACACATACACACATATACACAAACCACATATACATACACATACACACAACACACATATACATACATACACATAAACACACACACACATACATGCACACACACATGCCCACACACAAAACACATATACATACATACACATAAACACATGCATACACACACACACACACACACACACATGCATGCCCACACACAGGTACACATTGTGCCCATTGTAACACACTATGGCCCATCTCTGTTTTCTCACTATCTGCAAAATAGATTAATAAATCTAACCCTAGTAATATTTTAATTACACAAATATTTTAAAAATTCATTAAGATATTTAGTGTATCTGAGGAAAAGGTACTTAGGAGAAAATTGAAGTCTCTAAAACTTGACAATGCCCATGTGTTTGGAAAATAACCTTTGAGCAAGAAGCCCGAGGGGCGTGTTCTCTCATCCACTACAGAGCATCCTTCAGCTCGATAAATACAGAGGATTATTACTACCTGTGATTAACACACGATAATGATGGAATAATAAATGTAATAATAAGGCTGGGGACACTCATTCTTTTCAAGAAGTGACCCAAATAATTAATTGCAGATTGATATCTACTACTAACACAAAGAAAGGCTCTGTGCTATAGAACTGTTTCAAACCAGTCCCGACTGTAACAATTATTGGTAAATATGATCTAAAGGCATTGCTTAAAATAAATGTGCCATGCAAAAGTTTTGCAAATTCCTAAAATATTCTCATTTTATGTATGCATTGTACGAACTGAACTAACCTCTCACATTGCTTAATCCTTTCCACTTCAAAAGCCCTTCACATATTGGTTAGAAAAATAAAATAAAATAAAAGACCAATAAAAATAAAAACCACCTCCCCCAGGAAGCAGCAACACGTGCCCCAAAGCAGACAGTAAAAACAAAAAGGCCTCAAGCTTGGAGCTTGAAAAGGGAAGGCAGAATGGTCTCAATACATCTCTTTCCTTGAAATTACAGGAGGCACAGCTTTGCCCTCCTCCCTCCTCCCCACACCTCCCCTTTCCCTCCTCCCCAAGTCTCCCCTCTCCCTTCTCCCCATGTCTCCCCTCTCCCTCCTCCCCACGTCTCCCCTCGCCCTTCTCCCCCTCCTCCTGCTCCTTTTTAACTTGCAGACCAGCAGATTGATTTACAGCAGTGACTTTAAACACAGGACCATCTCAAACACACAATTCAGACTTTTCACGGCATTTAAAAGCATTTTTCGTCTTTCCTCTCCTTTTTCTGTATTGTCTTCCATATCTCTTTTGTTCCTTCCTCTAGGTTTTGAAAAGGACCTAGCCACCTCTGACCTAGCATGTTGAAACAAGAACACTTCTAATTGTCTCCCTGTCAGGTTACGTAAAAGAAGAAACGTTCCCAGCTGTGTCCCCCACGACTTACTCAGACTACCACACTGCTACAGTTCATGGGGACCCTAGTGAAGTCTTGGCGGCAACTGCCAACACTCCTGAAATATCAATACAGTAAACTAGCAGGCATCAAAGGGATTCCTAAATCACACCAAAGACAGCTTTACTACCCATAAAGTAGAAAACCCACGAAGAAGAGAAGCCGCCCTGGCTTTACTGTTTATTGGCCAGGTGGAACTGATTAAGAATGTGAGAATCTGTGGTACCAATAATCAGGGACTCCTTGTGTTCAACACAAGAAAGGGTTTCACATAACCTAGCAATAGCAGGGCAACAAGTACCCAAGAAATGCAAACTAGCAGCTATTTGTACTCAAGAGCTGGGCTGGACAGGCTGGCTCAAAGAAAATAATATTGGAGGAGAGTTGGAGAAAGCAAAAATATACTCTCGGGAACCATGGACTAAGATCTCAGCTTCTTTGCAGATGAATGCAGAGATGACCCCGAGTGAATTCAGCAAATGCCACATTAAAATAGATGGGAAGCTTATGGCTGGGTCTGGACTCATTTGAAGTCCTCTTTATGATGGAGAACAAAATATTGCCTTCCCTGCTGGAGATGATTCTTGTCTATGGTCCCTGTTACCAGATGTCAAAGTGGGAAAAGACACTGTGGAAGAATAACACTCCAAAGAAGTTAGACCAGGAGACACTGTTGCTAAGCTTTGATCAGAGGAAAATCACTCTGCCTTAAAATGCTGGAGTACTAAGGTTCAGAAGGACATTATATATGCCTTGGATTTATGGCACGAATATCTAAGACCTTGAAAAGATATTGAGGCAGTATTGCTTTAAATGTGTTTGTAGCATATTTACAAATAGTCTAGCAGGGTGGTAGTGGCACATCCCTTTAATTGCAGCATTTGAGAGGTAGAGGCACATAGATCTCTGATTTCAAGGCCAGCCTGGTCTATATAGTGAGTTCTAGGACAACCATGGCTACACAGAGAGACCCTGTCTCAAAAAACAAAAACAAACAAACAAACAAAAAGCCAAAACCAAACAAGCTATGCAAAAAGTGTGTGTTATCTGCTCTTATGTTTCCTGTCATTCATTGTAAAATTAAGAAACACCAAGAGTGAATTATGCCAAAACTCTACACCTTTATCATAAAAACCATAACTACTGAAAACTAATAATTTCAATAAACTTTCCAGAGAACTTGGTAGCTTTTCACAAAATAATAAGAAAATGAATATATGAAAGAGTAAAATAAGTTTTTAAATTTAGAGTTTGCTTTTAATTAAAAAGTTCAGCCTCCATCATATTAAATAACTCTCATCAAGATATTTTATAGTTTTCAAAACTCAGTTAATTTCAAATGTTAATCCATTAAGAACTTTAGCACATAGATCACTAATTGTAAGTGATTATCAAAAGAGATTATTTTTGCCCTGAATATATAAAATGTAATTAGTTAAAAATAAAAATGCTACTTTTAAAGGGAAACCACGCATAAAAAAAATTTGAACAAATAATATGTGTAGAGAATAGTACATGCTTGAAAATTATACATCAATCATCAATAAGATAAATATAGAAACACAGCAAGAAAATGTAGAGTGTAGAATTTAATTGCATTATTATAATTGATATTGTACAAAATGAAAAAAATTAAAACCAAATTGAAAGTATTAGCATATATTGGAATCCATTCTCCTACAGTGTTTTTATGACTGCCTAGACATTGCTGCTGCATGTACCCCAGGAAAGTTAAGAATAAGAAATCATTAACTGATATTCTAGGAGGTGGGTAAGATTTCTTTTCTAACTCTACTCCACATTTCTTAAGTATGAACTTAGTAGCAGACAACAGTGCATCACATGTCAAAATGTTGGACATGCTTAATCAGAGTAATTCTTTGTGATTCTAGGCATCAAAGAAAAGCTGTACAGAAAAGCAAGAGAATTTGGACATTGGGTTTAGTCTTAATGATGAGACCAGTGGTGATTTAAAGAATGGCCCCCATAGGTTCATTTATTTAAATGTTTAGTCATTAGGGAGTAGCATTATTTAAGAGAGGTTAGGGTCTTGTTGGAGTAGGTGTCAGCTTGTTAGAGAAACTGTGTCACTAGGACTGGGTTTTCAAAAGCTTGAAGTAGGCCCATTGTCTCTTTCTTCCTACCATGTATGGATCATGATGTAGAACTCTCAGGTACTTCTCCAGCATCATGTCTGCCTGCATGCCATGACAACAGTGGACTAAACTTCTGAGATTATAAGCAGCCCAAATTAAATGGTTTTGTTTTGGTTTTGGTTTTGGTTTTATAAGAGTTGCTGTAGTCATAAAGTCTCTTCCCAGCAATACAATGCCAAATAAGACAGAAGTTGATACCAGGGTGTTTCATTGACAGGCCTGACCATGTGTTTTTCGGTTTTTGTGGTTTTTGTTTTATTGTTTTTTGTTTGGTTTGGGTGGTACATGGTGGAGTTTGGAACTTTGGACTAGGAAGACGGTTGAATGCTTTAAGTAGGACTTACTGGGCCATTCTAGCAGCAGCAGGAACGACAGTGGTGCTGAGAGCAGTGTAGAGGTTTCAAAGAAGAAGATCTGTACGAGTTATGGAGATCATTCTTATGTTATTTTGGAAAAGAATGTGGTTGTTTTTTGCTTTTGTCTGAAAAGTCTGCCTGAGACTAGATTGAAGAATTTCAGGTTAATGCTGTTGGAAGAGAAGATTTCAAAACAGCCTAGTATTGACTGTGCCATGTGGTTGCTTATATGGAGATCTATAAGGACAAGCAAACTAAGGGGAAACATACTGAGCAGGGAAGAATATAAAATGTACAGGTAGAGACAAAATGAGCACGAGGAAGTGTAATGGAGCTCAGGCTAGTGCTCTAGGAGATAAACAGTTTAAAGAAAAACCTGATGCTAAATGTAGTAAAGGGAGTGGAGATCTCAGGGCAAGACCCCACCCAGCTAAGCTTCCAATAAAGCAAGTGCATTAAAGAAAATTTAGGGACCTGTGTGGCGGCACATGCCTTTCATCCCAGCACTCAGAAAGCAGAGGCAGGTAGATCTCTAAGTTCAAGATCAGCTTGGTTTACACCGCAAGTTCCAGGACAACCAAGCTTAGTCACTGAAGGAAATCATCAAAACCAGATAGCTGGTAGAAATGTATTTGAGAAAGGGGACTATGTTCTAGCCCCAGCAAGCAGAAGAACTTGGTAGCTTTGGCCAAATGGTTCTGGCTTTAGTCAGGGATACAAAACAGGAGTTAAGGAATCCTGCAGGACGCTCAGGGGAGGCAGAACACCATCCGTAATGGGGCTCCTCAGTCTGTGTTTTCCCAGGGGGAGATCTGGTGTCAGAGATGACTGCTGTGTTTCCCAGTCTCCTGTGTACCCAGGCACGCCACTGTACCACTGGGATTTGGGAACAGGGTCCCTGGTCCGTGCTTCCTGTAAGGGCACCCATGCATCAGGCAAGAAGGGGAAGGCAGAACCTGGGATATGACGTGGGAGGAGAGAGCCCGGTTTGGTTCCAAGTGAGTACTGAGAATATGGAGGGCTAGGAGACAGAAGACCTTCTCCAGAAGATTTAGGCATGGCTCCTTTTGATGAAGGCCTCTCCCCTACAGTGACTCTTGATGAAGAGGTGATCCTTAATTTTCCAAACTGCTTTATTCTTATGGCAGTTGTGAGTGCGTTCACTTTACCTAGGATGAAGCAGTGATTAAATACCTTTTGTGAGAAAGAATGCCCAGGAAGGAAAGCTCATTGGCTGAACACTCAGGGCCTATCTAGATACCTCATTAGCTTTTCATTATGCTACAGATTTTTATGTTACACGACTGATTGCCATGGTCCTCTCATTAGGTTGTCATGGTAACATGTTCCAGAACAGGTAGAGTTTGGCAGGGACCTGGCCCTATGCCTACCATTCTCAATTCTAAGTTTCACGGGTTTGGGCTCACTCAACCTTACCAGTTCTTCTGTCTGGTGGCACGGTCTTCTTGCCCTACAACTTTTTCTTTTTGTTTTTATAAAAGAGAGGTGTCATTGGAGTAACTGTCTCCCATCTTATCTGTAGTTAAAATTTCGGACAGGGCAAGTGTTAGTATTCTGTCTCAGCTCCACCCCACAGTTACCTGACAACAGCCAGGTAGGCCCGACCCCACTATAAAAGGGCCTGCTTGCCCTCTCCTCATCACTCTCTTAGTCTCTTATTTCTTTCATGCTCTCTTGTCTTCCTGCTCCCACTGTGTCCCCTCATTCCTTCCCTCCCTCTCTCTCCATGTGCTCATGGCCAGTCTCTCTCCCCCCCTCCCCACCTTTCTCTGCCTCTACTACTCTCTTAACTTCTCCTTCCTGTGCCCTTAATAAACTCTATTCTATACTATACCATTGTGTGACTGGTCCCTCAGGAGGAAGGAATGCCTCAGCATGGGCCGGCTGAGGCACCCCTTCCCCCACACCTGACTGTACCTCCATAGAACATACTCCCCTTTCTCTTTATCTTTTTATAAACACAACAACAAAGTATAAGCATTAAAAGAAAACATAGCATAAGCCAGAGGGATAGTGAAGGATGGGGGCCAGGAAGACCAGGGATTATTGAACCAATTTAATTGCTCAGTTGATTGAAATCTTGAGAGTAAGTATTTTGAGGGTATAAACATCAATATTTTGCAAGTTCCCCCAAGTTTAGCAGTCACTGGGCCCTAGCAAAAGTTCCTCTGTCATTGAAGGAACCCAAGGCTATCATCTATGGATGCCATCCAGATACCTGTCAGGAAAGCTGCTAGCAGGGAGTAGAAACAGCCCAAGGGAGGGAAGTGTGCAGCAGTTGACAAAGATGAACGAAGTTGGAGATCTGAGGAGCCCTTTGGCAGCAGACATGGAGATGCAGAGTTTGGAGTTTGCCCAGTGTTCTGTATTGCTTTGGTTCAGCATTTCCTCACTGTGCTCTCTGTGATGGTTTGTGTATGCTTGGCCCAAGGAGTGACACTATTAGAAGACGTGGCCCTCTGGAGTAGGTGTGTCACCGTGGGCGTGGGCTTTAAGACCCTCATCCTAGTTGTCTGGAAGCCAGTATTCTGCTAGCAGCCTTCAGATGAAGATGTAGAACTTTCAGCTCCTCCTGCACTATGCCTGCCTGGATGCTGCCATGCTCCCACCTTGATGATAATGGACTGAACCTCTGACCCTGTAAGCCAGCCCCAATTAAATGCTGTCCTTTATAAGCCTTGCCTTGGTCATGGTGTCTGCTCACAGCAGTAAAACCCTAAGGCACTCTCTTTCCTCCCTTTTTGGAATGGTCATGAATATTCTGTACCATTGTGTGTTGGAAGTATGTGATCTGCTTTTTCATTTTGATCTTATGGCAAAGTCTCATAAAAGATACTGGACATTTAGACAGTGTTGAGACTGTGATAGTCTATGGTAGACTTTTGAAGATGGACTAAATGCATTGTTACAGACCCAGCCGTGTTGTTTTGGGGGGATTGTGAAAGGAATTTGGGTTAGAAAAGCCATGAAGTTTTGAGAGCTCACTGAGCTATTCTGTAGGAGCTCAGAGTAGAAGAATGTTGAGAGCAGTGCAGAGGATATGGCTTGTGATGTTTCAAAGGAAAGCAAAGACTCCACTAGGCCTTTTGTGTAATGAGTCTGTGGTTCTGGTCAGCTGGGGCTGAAAAATCAGCTGTGATTAACAAAAGACCAGACCCACTGAAGTAAAACCTTAAGTTTGCTCAGACAATTCATGCTGATAGCTAGAACTAAGAAATTAGTGGTGATTAAGGAAAGACTAGAGTTAACACTATATTCCAGAGTTAGCCAAGGTTGTACCTCATGCTGGCATCTGGACTTAGTACTGTAAGAGTCACCCAGGAAGTACTAGTTTTGAAGATGTAAAGGGGTCATGGAAAACAGCTGAGGCTTGGCACTGTGAGAGGCTAGGCCAAGCCACTTGAAAGAGTACACTCTCAACAGGAGTTGAAACTCCAGGGCAGAAGGGGTATGGAGAGAGGTTGAGGCCTGTGAGAAGCTGTTAGTGATGGTGCAACCCAGTTGCAGCAGAAACCTTAGCATTTTGGAGGTGTCAGTAACATGGGATAACCACCAAGAACAGCAGCAGAGGGGAGCCTGTCCAAGCTTAGAAGACAAGCTGTGTATGTTGCAGAAGAACAGCCAGAGAAGTGGCCCTTCAAGCCCTTTGGAGGAGCCCAGAAGATTGTGAGTGCATTCCAGACACTGGGCGTTTCGTGACTCACTGTGGGAGTTTCCTTTGCTTTGCTCAGATTGTGACTGTGCCCTGGTTCTTTCCTCCTGAAGAAGGGATTTCAATTAATTTTGCTTTATATAGTCACACATGGCTGGGAGGCCTTGGGCTTTTAAAAGGATTTTGGATTTTTTTAAAATGAATATTTTAAAAGACTGAATTTTGAATGTTTTAATATATAAAGACTGTGGCCCTTTTAAAGTATGTTTCAATGTGAGATCTTGGGGATGACCAAGAAAGGACCAATTGTGGCTTAACAGTGGTTATGTGCTTGTGTGTCAAGTTGACAAGGGGTCAGTTATGCTGGCTAGCTTTATGTCAACTTGATATAAGCTATAGTCATCCGAAAGGAGGGAACCTCAATTAAGAAAATGTCTTCCTAAGATCAGGCTGTAAGGAATCTTCTTAATTAGTGATTGATAGGGAAAGGCTGAGCACATTGTTGGTAGAGCCATCCCTAGGATAGGTGTCCTGGGTTCTATAAAAATGCTGGTTGAAGGGCTGGAGAGATGGCTCAGTAGTTAAGAGCACCGGTTGCTTTTTCTGGGTTCATTTTCTGGGTTCAATTCCCAGCAACCTCATGGTGGCTCTCAACCATCTATAATGTGATCTGATGCCCCTTCTTGCATGAAGGTATACATGCAGATAGAATACTCATGTATGTAAAATAAATAAATATGTTTTTAAAATGTAGGCTGAGCAAGCCATGTGGAGCAACAGCACCCCTCCATGGCCTCTACAGCAGCTCTTGTCTCCAGGTTACCTGCCCTGACTTCCTTCAGTAATAATGGACTATGGATATGAAAGTATAAGGCTAATAAACCATTTCTTCCTTAAATTGGGTTTTGGTCATAGTGTTTTATCACAGCAAGAGTAACCCTAACTGAAGCCAGGACCTAAATCTGGTTTAACGTTTGGAGTAGAATTTCGGAATACCTAAATTTTCTCCCACTTAAAGACTACTTAATAAGCATGTTCATCTTGAAGGACTAGGACACTTCTGCAATGCAATGGCTTTTGGTCATCTCTTATTTTTTCACTCCTTGCTTATAACCAGAACTAGTTAGGAAGCTGTTCATCATGCACATGCTATGGTCCTCGGGAGATACCCTGCCCACCTGCAATGCAGGGGTGAATTGGCCCGTGCTTGGCCCACCCGGTGGTACTTGGAAAGGAGGTGTGCCACCGTCAGGGCTTTGGAGGCTTTCTCCTACACTCAGGCTCCACCCACTGCAGAAGAGAGCCTTCTCCTTACCACCGAGGATGCCAGTCGTCTCCCGGCTGCCTTCAGATCAGAATGTATGCGTCTCAGCTCCTTCTCCAGTACCATGTCTGCCTGCATGGTGCCATACTTCCTTCCATGATGATAAGGGACTGAACCGATGAACTTATAAGCCAGCCCCAATGCAATGTCCTTTATAAGAGTTGCCTTGGTCATGATGTCTCTTCACTGCAATGGAAACCCTGACTCAGACATGGCCATTGACAAAAACTGTCTAACGATCTTCCATGGCAACCTGATGACTTACAAGGAATATTTAAATTTGAAAAGGGTTTTGGAGTGAGAGTCACTTGTCAGATTACCTTACTGATTTTATTCATGTCTTAAGTCAGTACTAACAAGGTTTTGTTGTTATTGTTTTTCTGATATATATTTTAAACATCTTTCAACCATGGAGCAAAGACTATACCTCAGCGCTAGAACACATGTAATGCTCTGTTCAATTCCCCATGCAAACAAACAAACAAGCAAACAAACAAATTCTCAGCTAGCATGGTGAGACGAATCCACATGTTGCAGTTCCGAGGAGACTAGCACGAAGATTGTAAGTTTTGAAGCCAGCCTATGCTACATAAGTTCCATGCCAGCTGGGCAACAGAGAGGCTTTGTCTCACAAAAACAAAACAAAGCAAAACCCACAGCTCTCTATGTTGTAATTTTCAATTATCTCAATAAGCCCAAAGCTTCATTTTTAGTGACTGAGTTTAGGAAAAAAAATTTCCTGTGAGTGACAAATGAACTATAAACTCAAAGACTATGGATCACAAGACAAACAAAACGACAGACAGGAGAAAATGGCCCGTGGGAAAGTGGAGCAGTGTGTGCTGAGTGAAAGCCTACCAGGAGTATGAGTCCAAGCGTGGGCAAGCATGCCAGAGGCATACTGCCAGCAGAGAGAATGTTTAGGAACTCCGAACACCTGACTACTTTGAACCCAATGAAGTCAGTCAGTTCCGTGCTGCCTGCCCAACAGTGAACCAATGACCTCCAAGGATCTACAGTTCTCAAGCACCTTCCAGTCATCTGCTTACAAACACATGTTCAGGCCCAAAATGAATTTCCAGAGCTTCAGGGTATGTTCTCAGCCCACTTAATGAACATAAGCCTCTAGGGGGTTCCCTCTAATAACAGGAGCAGTCCTATGCAGCCCTACAGTCATGTTGTATGACTTTGTGCCTAACCCAATGTATTTTCAAGACAGTAATCTTCTAAGTTCTTCTGCCCCTTAAAAGCTTCAAAGTCCTGAACAGAATGGGAGGCCACTTATTTCTCTAACCAACCTGCCTTTGCCCTGGTAGATTGGTTTAGGTGTCCTGCATATAACCAATGCTTCCATATCATATTGATCATGGTTTTTTTTTAACAATGTTGCCAATTGGCTATTAACATCATCATTATTATTATAGTTATTAATTTCCACTTTCTTCTGCTAAACCATCAGTGATGGGTTTGCTAATTCACTGTTGGAATACAATGTGCAGTGGATAGGAAGACGGTTGTTGAGGGCCCTGTCGGGGAGGGGGTAGCTGGGTTGAAAAAGTTCTTGCTGGAAAGTATGGGAGCCTGTATTGTCTCCCCAGTGCCTACATAAAAAGCTGAATGTGGCAAGGTTGTGGGTTGGCGATGGGAGTCTTTGAGGCTAACTAAGGCTAACTTTGAGGTTGACTAGCCTAACTTGACATAGGTGAGCCAGTAAGAGACCCTGTCTGAAAAACCAAGCTGTGCTTTTTCTAAAGTCCCTCAGGCTGCCTTCCAGCCTCCATATGCATGCCTAAAGACATGCACATGATGTACACTGTCCTAGTTTGCTTCCAGCTGTAGGGATAAAATACTTCTCAAAAATCAATTTGAGGTGGAAAGGGTTTATTTCATCTTACAAGTTATAGTATGTCATCAAGGGAAGCCTGGGCAGGAACTCAAGACAGGAACTTGCAGTAGAAACCACATACAAGAGCTATTTATTAGATTCTCCACCCTGCCCCTGGTTTGCTCAGTTACTTTTTAATTGGGCCCTCCTGCCTCAATTAGCAACTAAGAAATTGCTTCACAGGCAAGCTCAGAGATCAGAGTGATCAGGGCAATTCACTTCAGGTTCTATCTTCTATGCATATCAAATTGACAACAAAACTAACCAGAACCAGCATGAATGAACAACCACCCACATGTGTTAATGCACACACACACACACACACACACACAGAGAGAGAGAGAGAGAGAGAGAGAGAGAGAGAGAGACAGAGACAGAGACAGAGAGAGAGAGGGAGCGAGAGAGGGAGAGGGAGAGAGGAAGAGAGACAGAGAGAGACAGAGAGAGAGGAAAAGAGAGAGACAGAGAGACAGAATCAAAGATCAAATTAAATTTAAAAATAAAAAAGGGGCTCAAGGGAGAATGTCTTTGAATACCAGCTGTTGAATGAGAGGATGACCTGTTATTCTAGATTGTCAGTCTGCATTTCTGCCATATCGAAGGCTTGTTTGAAGATTAATGTTGGCCCTGGAAAGCTAAAGGCAGGCCAGCAGTTTAAAGACTGTCTTTCTACATGTACAGTTGACATGAGGAGCATATTCTGTTATGTGTAAGCATGTACATACCTCATCTTTAGGAAGATTTGAGACTACTGTAGTCTTTACACACAGAACAAAAGGGCCTCCCCCTCCCCCCATTTGCAGCCACCAGAACTTGGCATGGAAACCCCCTTGATGAGCTATGACTTAGGCAAATGAAGTCACTGGCCCTTCCCCAGGTGAACTCCTGTGGTGGTAAGAGTTCAAGACTCTGAGATTCTTAAAAGCACCTGCAGCTCATAAAGCACCCTTACTTAGAGCTTGTACAAAGGCGAAGGCTCCAGACACTAATCTGAGGCAAATGGCAAATTCTGCTTGACTTCAGTTAGCCTTAAAGCTCAGCTTTCCTCTTCCTGATTGCACTCCACACTGAATTATTTTTCTTTATGTTCTGCCCTGCGCTCCCATGCCAACCTTTCTCTTACAGGACAAATCTGCTTCCACATGCTGCATGGGCCAGCACGGGAAGAGCTTGAGCTGGCCCCAGTGCTGCTATTCACTCCTGATTGGTGCGATCCTCCGCAGTGAACTCTGCTCCCCAACCTTTTACTTCTTCCTTGTTCTGAAATAGGATGATTACAGATGAAGCAAGGCCCAAAGTCGTGAGCACTGGGGCCTCAGACAATTGAGGCTCTCTTCAGAGAAGCTCTGTATGTGTGACATCTTTGTCATTTGATAGCTAGCCTCCCTCCCTTCCCTATGGTCAGACAGACATAAGGCAGGCCAGAGCCTTAGGGCTAAACGCTGATTTTTGGGGTTTTTTTTTTGTAAAGGAAATACAGTACTGCATCACATTTTATATTAAAAATAAATTTACATATATTTGTATACATAAATAAATGTGACCATTTGAATCTTCAATCGCTGTTCTTATATTTTAAAAGGACTCAAGATTTCAGTTAAACTTTTCGAGGAACCCTAATGTGTGCATTCATTTCACTGAGTATCATGGGGAGAATGTAAAATAGATAAAGCTTGCTTGATACTTTTTAAAGATGGAGTAGAAACATGAGAACACGTGAACTCACTAGTGTATCATGAGCTCTACTGAAGACACTGCCTTCCTAGGCAACATTGCCTTATGAGTGTAAGCATACAAAAGAATGGGTACACAAACTGGGTGTGTTGGTTGGTGTAAACATTGCCTGGGATTATCATAAAGACCTTGTGGTATGCATTATCAAACAAAGAGGCTAAGACTGGTCACCAAACAAGTACAGTGACGGGGGAAGGTTGAGGCTTTGAAGTTTCAACTCAGTGCCAAAGTCCTTACTCTTTTCCCCAAATCCTCCTGTCATCAGTACGATAATCTAAAGTCCAAGGCAGCTGAAACAGCTTTATAGATGAGAACAGAAAGCAAAAGAGAAAGAAGCCACTCAATACTTTTGAAAACGGGAGAATGCTGATATTTGCATTCCAAGACAAAGATTGCCTCATTGTAACTTCTGCTGATTGCAGACTGAAGATCTGGGACACTTCTCATCTCATCTCTGCCACAGGGATGGTCCTTCAAATTGTGTAGGCACTCATTTTCCCCTCTCAATAGTGATTTCAAATTCTATTATAATTAAGAATGTCTGATTTAAATGTTGATGGGTGGATATCTGTGACACCATTTTTTTATTAGATATTTTCTTTATTTACATGTCATATGATTTCTCCTTTCCCAGTATCCCCTCCAACAAACAAACAAACAAACAAATAAAAACAAGAACAAACCCCTGTTGCCTCCCCCCTCCCCATGCTTGCCACTCTACCCTCTCCCACTTATTGG
>NW_022196910.1:53161932-53181390 GCF_008632895.1 Mastomys coucha
AATCCCACCAGCAATGAAGGAATGTTCCTCTTTCTCCACAACCTCGCCAGCATCTGCTGTCACCTGAGGTTTTTATCCCAGCCATTCTGACTGGACACCGTTTTATGTATAAGATACTAAGTCTTCCTATGAATAACATGATAGCCATCACTCTCATAAGTGTATTGACAGCTCTAGCCTTTAAATAGAACCCTTCTCACACTTTCAGTCAGGCCCACAAATAGCAAGAGATGTTCTAACATTTTCTACAACAAACTCAACTATAGACTAACAGAAAAGTTAGGAGACGAGCAATTATCTAGAAAATCCAGGACACTCAGCCTGGTGATGAGGACACAGAGCCTGGTAGAGTGCAGTATGGACAATGAGTTCAAACACACTCAAGAATGATGTGCACAGCTCCGCTGGTCAGCTTTCATGTTCCTTCGGTGGGGGAATCACATGATGGCTGCTTGCCCAGTTGCCCACAATTATTCCAACTGAAAAATTAGTTCTATACAGACTCTTTCCAGTAATTGCAACCACCTGATTAGCTTAATACCAGAATAAATGCTAGGACATTCAAGAAGTCTGAAAATTACTGTCTAAGGCTTGAGATCATTGTTTGAACTACTTAAAGCTATAAAATTAGACTATTGATCTCCCCACAGAGGTTGCCCATCTAAGATCACATGTATGTGCACAAATACATATATCCTTCATTGGCCCAGGCCTCTGGGAACCACACTGGATGCTTCCACAGTACACATTCCCCCAAAGCACATAAAACTGAGGAAGTTTATATGTTATATGCAGATGTGCTTTTCCTCTCTGTCTTCCTCCTTCCTTCCTTTCTGCCTCTTTTTCTTCCTGCTTCCTCTGTTTATTTCAGAGTAAGTTTTTATTCATTTTTTCTTATAATGATGTATTAAAGATATTACCCTATAACCTTATCACAAGTTTTTCAAAACTTTTAAAAAATAATGATGAAAAGTATAAAGGAAAGCCAGTATTTTTTTTAAATAGAGCTGTACCATGACTTTTCTAATAATTTGATATGCTAGATTTGTTGGCTATTTGGGCTGCAAGTAGTCCTTTCCCAGAATAGTGTGTCATGTATCTTGCTATCCAGTTAAGACTTACATCTCCCTTTTAACATCTCTTAAAGCCTGTCCATTTCTTGGATATTACTCTTGCACAGTAGATTCAGTTTATCGGTTTGTCTGAAAGGCAATTTTGAAACTTATAATAGGGACGAATTGAATTTAAGGATTAATTCTGGTACAATTCAGAAAGTTTCCCTGCTCGAGTCTTCACAGACATAGGCGTCTCTGTTTATTTCAACAGATATTTCTATGCATTTTAAAGCTTACTTTAACTGATGTTCATTTATTTTACACATGAATACAGTAGTATTAAAACCTATTAAATTACCTCTTACTACTTTATGTCACTACTTTTCAAACTCTTCTAGACTGTCCCATAAATACTACTTAGTACAGTTTCGTATAGCCCTAAAGTAAACATCATAGAACACATGTTTAGCATGCTCAAGTCCTAGAGTTAAAACTTCAACATTCCCAACATAAATGAACACTGTGGTGGTTTGAATATGCATGCCCCCCATAGATTCATGTATTTGAATGCTTGGGCCAGAGGAAGTGGCACTATTAGGAGGTGAGTCCTTATTGGAGTAGGTGTGGCTTTGCTGGAGGAAGGACATTACTGTGTACGTGGGCTTTGAGGTCTTATTTATGTTCAAGCTCCTTCCAGGATAAAATACTATCTCCCTATGGCAACCTTGAGATCCAGATGTAGAATTCTTGGCTCCTCCAGTACCATGTCTGTCTGCATGCTGCCATGCTTCCCATCATGATGAGAATGGACTGAACCTCTGAAACTATAAGCCAGCCCCAATTAAATGTTGTCCTTTATAAGAGTTGCCTTGGTCATGGTGTCTCTTCACAGTAATACAACCCTAAGACAAATACATATGATAAAAAGCATTTTGACAAAGCTTTATGGAAAGCTCCATGTATGTCAGCAAGGCGGAGAGAATATTACAGCCAAAGGAAGACTGAATGGAAATCAGGAAAAGGATCCTACACAGCATGTTTGGGGATGATGCATACTCTGGGACCCAGGTTTAGAATGGCATATAATGAAAGACAGGTGGTCAGACTATAGATGCAAGAGCAGGTCAGCTCATAAAGAGTTTGCATACACCAAAGGGCCTGACCATACTGTATTTTGTTAACCACATGGTGGTACAAAGTTAAATCTAGAATTTCATCATTATCATAAAGTCACTATGCAATGCAGATGTGATTTCAGACATGGAACCCCATAGCATAGATATGACCTGGACATTCACTGGTAGGTTGGCACTACTGTGTGTTAAGAAGGATAGCCCAGGAGGGATGGGTGGAGTAGGATAGGAGCCATGTTGGATTAAAAATGAATTTAGTTACCTGCAGATGCTTCTCTCTTAATTGGAGAAAATAGGAAATTAAATGTCCATGC
Organism: Mastomys coucha; assembly: GCF_008632895.1. Classification (NCBI taxonomy): domain Eukaryota; kingdom Metazoa; phylum Chordata; class Mammalia; order Rodentia; family Muridae; genus Mastomys; species Mastomys coucha. The sequence goes on from NW_022196910.1 coordinate 53,164,435, forward strand.
TCACAAGTAAATCCTACTCTAAGCAGCAAAAGCAAATTATTTTAGAGTGGTATGGTCAGTCAAGGAGGAGCCACCGGTGTGTCGGAACAGTGGCCAGTATCAAGTACTTCAAATAAGGCTTGTCCCTTTTTAGTTTACCTCTCTGGAGATTTGAGGTTATTATTTCTCTTTATTTCACCACCCTCCTCTCCTGATGTCAGATGCGGCTTGAGCTGAGGAACCTGAGCTGAACAGCAGCACTGCAGTGCCAGAAACAGATGTTATTAAGGATGAACACCTACCACAATGGGAGACAGAGAGCTCAGTATTAACCTCAGTATTCAATTCCCAATGCTGCAGAAACAGGTAGGAGTTTATGGCTATTTCTCTTGTAAATCTAACCCACATGATATCTATCTATCTATCTATCTATCTATCTATCTATCTATCTATCCTTCTATCCATCCATCTATCATCTATGTATCTATTATGCATCCATCTACCCATCCATCTCTCCTACTATGTATTATATATGTATGTATCTGTTATCTATCATCTATTATCTATCTATCCTTCTATCCATCCATCTATCCATCCACCCCCCCTTCTATGTATTATATATGTATGTATGTATTATCTATCCATCCATCATCTATCTATCTAATTATCTATCTATCTATCTATCTATCTATCTATCTATCTATCTATCTATCTATCTATCTATCTATCAGTTTATCTCATCTGGCAGGCTCTAACACTGTAGCCTGCCCTAGCCTTGAACTCACCATCCAGCTTCTTCTCCCCATGTGCTGGGACTTCTGATGTATGCTAAGAGAATCATTACTGAAGACTGAAGAGTGAAGACATACCAGTTGACCAAACATTGCCAGGGGATGGTGGAGAAACAGAAGCCTAATTTTGTCCTAAGGGTGATACGATGCAGAGAATGGGCTATCCCAGCTAATACAGCACAACAAGATCCTTAATAAAGGTTGATTTTACAAAGTGTGTACATATGAGTGTTGAAAAAAACTTAAGTCAGTTGACCAGTGCTTATCACACCCTTAAAACAAGGCACCCATCTCTATGTGTGAGAAGCTGTAGGCACAGACTGGCCTCTGCTGGAAGACAGTGCAGGAAGTACTTCTGGGGGAGAAGCATTTCCTGCTGCTGTCTCCTTGGTATGCTGTAACACATCTCAGATCACAGGCCTTTCAAGGCCCCCAGAGGAGAGACGTGGTCAGATAAGAATTTAGCCAGTTTAGGGTAGGCATAGACCTTAAGCAGGAAGGCTCTAATGGGAACTTTTGAAGAGAACTACTATCAAGAGCAGCAAAAACCAAGCAAGCAAACAAACCCAGCTGAAACCTAAGGCACTGGTTTGCCTTCCTGCAGGACATCTGGTCACCTTCTTCTATCAGAGAAGCCCAAAGTGCAGCATGCGGCAGGCCAAGTCAGCTCCGCCAGCCGGAACTTAACTCTGGAATTCCCTGTATTTCTAGTTCAATTACAATTCATTTTTCTTTCTTTCTTTTTTTTTTTAATTCTTCATGAAAAGAGCTGAGGTTAAGGGGTGGGGGGAGGTGGCACTTAGTGATCAGAGAGGGATAAAGGGGAAAAGGCAGTAAAGAGAAACAGAGAAATGGACGTGCTCAAACCCTCGGTAGGTAGGGAGGGAGTGGGTGTGGGTGACAAGGTCAGGAAATGTGTAGGTTCCCTTGTTCCAGTGTAGAAACAGCTCTACCGGGGCCTACTAGCCAACCGTGAATAGTCAACGACATTTCCTGCTGTCCCAGAACCACTTGGCTCACAGCCATCAGTAATTCCATCTCTTGGACATCTGATGGATTCTGAGGACGCCCACACTCATTCTCATGTAGCACACACACACACATACACACACACACACACAAGTTTAAAAAGAAACTACTTTACTATGTGCACATACCATATTTTATATATATATATATATCTTTATTCTGTTAACTTGCATACCTTAAATATGTAAGGTGAAATTTGCTTTTCAAAGGAAGACATTCAAAGCTATCCCAGAATTGAAGGGATGAAAACCCCACCCTGCAGATGAGCTGTGTATAGGACCCACTGAAGGATTACCAGCACTTGGAAGAGGTGTGAGCCCTGTATGTGGTTTGATTATAGCAAATAAGTAAATGCTTTCATGAGGCTGTGTCACCATCCATCATGATCAATGTGTCAGACTGTGGATTTAGCTGCTCTTTAGTTATACCTATACAAATAAGATCAATCGGATCCTACAAAAGCAAGAAAGGATTTGACCATGCCATAGTATTGCGAAGGACAAAGGGGGTGAGCAATGGCTCAGTGATTAAGAACACAGGCTACTTTGCCTGAGGAGCCAGGTTTGATCTCCTGTCGACTTGGTGAATCATAATTCCTTGTCACTCCAGTCCCAGAGGATCTGATCCTCTCTTTAGGTCTCCACGGGCACTGCACACATGTGGTGCACAGAATACATGCAGAACAAAACAAAACAAACAAACAAACATCCATATCCCTAAAAAGACAAAAGAATTTTTAAAAAGAAGAAAGAGAAATGGAGAGGGAAGGAGGGAATGTCCCCGGTCCTGAGAACCTATAGGACACACGCTATAGGACCTGAGTGCTAACTCGCATTTTGTCTTAGTTAGGGTTTTACTACTGTGAACAGATGCCATGACCAAGGCAAATCTTATAAGGCAACATTTAATTGGGGTTGTCTTATAGGTTCAGAGGTTCAATCCATTATCACCAAGGTGGAAACAAAGCAACATTCAGGCAGGCATGGTACAGGAGGAGCTGAGAGTTCTACATCTTCATCTGAAGGCTGCTAGGAGAATACTGGCTTCCAGGCCGCTAGGAAGAGGGTCTTAAAGCCCACATCCAACAAGACCATACCTTCTAATAGTGCCACCCCCTTGTCCAAGCATATACAAACCATAACACATTTCTTATCCTCAGTCCTAAGAAACTGGTTAGGCAAGACCCTCCAGAGCAGGAGCACACTTGCTGTTCACATGTGGTTTTGTCTGTTTCATGTCCCTGAACAGTGTGTGAGTGGCTTCTAACTCTGTGAAGAAGAGTCTCTTACATATGTCACTTTGGATGAAAAATGTCACAACTCTAAAGGATCGGTCTTCTTAAGCAATGACAAAGGCCTATCAATAAGGAGCTGCAAGTTGACCATACCACACTTTCTCCTATAGAAGTTCTTTTTCACAATTTCAGTTAAAAAAAAGGGGGGATGTCTAAAATCGTTGGGTATGCCTGGCTATGCCTAGGTAACAGATATTTTCCTGTTTATGACCTGTTTATGACTGGCCCCTTTGAACTGATGATGCATAGTTTGTCCCAATCCTATATGTAAAGATTAGCTTGAAATTAGACATGGTGAGAATATTTCCATCACCGGCATGGTCAGACATGACAGATACCAGAACTACCCTCTTCGGGTAGATAGTGGCTGAATACTTACTTACCATATGACTAGATAGAGCTTATATGGGCATTGACTGTATGATGGTTAAGAAGCATTTTCAAAAACATGTCTTTCACTATTTCTATGTTGATTAGCACCACTCTGACTTGGAAAGTAATCACAAAAAAAAATCCACATATTTATTTGAACATGGATTATTATCAGCCTTCAGAACTATCAATACCATTTAGGAGGTTTTTAAATGAAAAGCTATAATCTCCTCTCTTTCCCCCCCTTTTTTGAGATAAAGTCTCACTTTGGTCTGTTTGTTTCTTTTTGTTTTGTTTTTCCTTTGGTTTTTCAGGATAGGGTTTCCCTGTGAGTAGCTCTGGCTATCCTGGAACTCACTCTGTAAACCAGGCTGGCCTAGAACTCAGAGATCACTCAGCCTCTGCCTCTGCCTCTGCCTCCTGAGTGTTGTAACTAAAGAAGTGTGCCACCACCACTCAGCTCTGTATCCTCTGTTATCTCTTAAACTACAATTAACTTTTAAATGAGATTGATCCCAGACTAGAACTTAATGTGAATTTAAGGTGTGTTTATTCAGGACACACCTGGCCCAGGGAAAAGCTCTGTTTCACTCTCAGCAGAATGGAAGACTTGATGGCAGTGTCATTAGTGACCTCAAAAGGGCATCTGTCTCATCCTGTGCTTTCAGGGCAGACTAAAAGCCAGCAGAGGTCATGAGAAGCATCATGGATGATGGCTACAGAAAGATGCTTGGAGTCAGGGTGACAGGCTCCTCCTTCTCCTCTGGTCAGGAGTAAAAGAGAAGTCCCAATCCCACTGAGCAGGTACCACCCACTCAGACCTTGGTGATAGATTCCTCCTTAACTATAAAGCCAAACTGTCAGCGGGCCTCCCTGAAGAAGCCAAGGGCTTGGAAAACCACAAGTCGTGGACTTGAGCGTCTATTAAGAAATCCGTCCCAGACATTACATCATTAGGTTTCTCTTTCAGTGCTGGTTAGGAACAGGCTTTCAACTGCAGGAAATATGTTGATTACACTTATCACAATGTAACTGCCTTTCAACGCATTGTAACTTTTGTGCCAGCAAAATAACTGAGAACATCTTGGGCAGGTAGAGAGTTCAGTCACATAATTACATACATATTCACCTATAACTTCATTTTCTAACACAAATATTATCAACTCTCATATTGAAACTGTTCTCTTTCTGTGCTCCTCTCTCTCTCTCTCTCTCTCTCTCTCTCTCTCTCTCTCTCTCTCTCTCTCTCTCTGGATCAAAGTTGTAATTTTACACAAATAAAAGACAACATAAAAAAAAAAAGCCCAAGTTTCCAGTGATTAAACTTCCTGAGGTTTTTACAAGCTACTTATACAAACTGGAAGAAAGATAGACAAGCATTCCCTGAATCGTTAGCAAAATTATCAGAATATAGTTATGAACTGTATTTTAGCAATACTTCACAGTTTTATGAATGGAAAGAACAAACATTCTAGAAGAAATTGAAGACCTGTAAGACTCAGGATCAGAACGGGTGTCTGAGTGCCTAGTGGGGCAAGGAAGGCAGGCATGCGGACTTATTCCTATAATCCCAGTGCAGTGGAGGTTAAAGTAGAAGGTCAGAAGATTAAGGTCAGCCTGTGTCACTCAGTGAATGCCAGACCAGCATGGGGTACATAAAAACCTGTCTCAACAAAACAAAGCAAAAATCAGCAAAATAATTAACAATAATAAGGATTATTTGGACCATACATCTGGTAAGGCATTGAAGTTTAACCCCAGCTAAAGCAGGCATTCTAAACATTAAAAGCATTTTCTGTTCCACCAGTCTTTCCAAAAGACATACTCAGCATTTCAATGTAGAACCTGCAGAGTCAAGTTTGTGCCCCCATTTCTACTCAGGAGCTGTAAGACATTTCAGACCAATAATCATTGTTTACACAGCTTTATAACAACATAGTCTATAAAACTCATATGTTAACATTCAGAATTAGCTTTTCTGGGCTTAGAGAAATTGAGGCAAGAAGAAGTTACTTCATATATTCAAACCCCAGTCAGATTGCTACTTTTTTTCCAACTGGATTGCTTTCCACTTAACTACATATCAATTTAATTTTTAGAAACAACAGAAACCCACATTGGCAGCTTCACGGCTTCAATTACCCACAACAAACACTGCCTTATAGATGCCTCTTCCCAGACGATAATAAGACTGCACATCAGGGAAAACCCCAGCTCTATAGAGATTTCACAAACTCTGAATTCATCTCCTATGCAAGAAAGGTCTTTCTAAACTGGGGATATCATTTGGAGAGTGAATATAACGAGACTTTGGCAGCTCTGCAGATCCAGTATTCATCTTGGAAAGTAGCCCATCTATCAGCACTCTCATGTGTATCTGATGGTTAGTTTGAGGCTTTCAGAGTTGGAAGGTGTCCTGAAGATCAGGCCCAAGGCAGGAACACTGTTCACATTTAGAGCCCTCCGCTCTTCTCCTAGTGAGAGGCTATGGATAACTCATTGTCCAAAATCTTACAAAGACTCCAGTGTGTTGCCACAAGAAATATGTCTCCAGGATTCATAGCTCTAGTGAGCTATGAAGATGTGAGCTATGAATAAGAATTCCAGTCATAAGAATACATCAGCTAAACTAAAAATGGAGGAAATGCAACAAAATACTACACACTTCTTTTGGAATATGACAGGGTCTGTCTTGTTGTAACTCAGTGGTGGAACACTTGCCAGCTGATGTTCCCCAGATCTGTCATGGAACTTAGCGCTCAATGTGACAGAACTCCTCCTTCATAGTGAGATCAGATCCTCATAGAGCAAGCCTGTGAGTGTCCTCCCCTTCCACTGTGTGACAGACAGACAGCCTTACCTGGTGCTTTGACTCTCTCAAACTCTGACTAAATTAACTCTCTGTTAATTTCCATTATTTTTAAACTATCTCATGCAAAGTATTTTGTTATAGCAACCCAAACAGACCGTGGCTGAAAATCTGACAAAACCCAATGTTTTCATTTTAATAAATCCACCACAAAATGTTCACAAGACTGGGTTTTTGAGTTTAGTCTGTCCTGTACCTATTTAGCAGCTGAATCATCCACATTTAGTTGAGAGGCCTGATAAGAATGAAGGCTCTGACTCTTATTTTGGATTTTCCTTCGGCTACTCAGAAACCAAGACCGATTTCTTGAGCTGTGAGTTGCCATGGCAACAGTCACAGCATCTATGTACAGTAACTGTTAGCCACCTATTGAATATCCACAGAAGGTCCAGAAACTAACTCAGCTAATGTCCAAGCGGCCACTTCAACAGCAGACCCCAAAGCTGGCTGAGGATCAGAATCAATTGGAGAGCTTTTGAGAAACATAAATTCCCAGGCCCTGTTGCATTTTTATAAAGCTCCCTAGGGGATTTAGATGTGCAACCAAATTTGGAACCCCGCGGGTTTTTGATATTCAGAGACTCTAGCCAAGAGGGAGTTCTTTCTACAATGTTCCTTGAAAGTCAGGAATTTAAGCCTCTGAATAAAGGACGAATAGGTTCTTTCTAACAGGTAAGGTTACACAAGCTTTTACCTTCCCTGAGGGAGCACTGGAAAGGGGAACATTTGAGTGTTATTTAAGGAAAGGTAGAGCTGCAGAAACTTAATCTCCTACACAACGCTGAACTCTATTATATATTTATATATTCTCATTGTAATCACCAGGTCTTTAATCTTTCATTTTTCAGTCTACTGGAGCCAGGAACATGCCCTTTCATTTAGCTTGAGTTTGCTCATTCGATGGCTTAGCTGTCATTTTTTCCCCCAGTAAATGGCTATGGCTAACTTGAGCTCAGGTGGGAAAGCCTGCCCAAGAGAGGAGGGACTTGAAAATACCAGGAGGAGACAAGGAGCAAAGAGGAACATCATCAGTGCTTTAAAGTATCACCTCAGGGCTAAACCTATTGGCTAAACAGGTCTCTCTCTCTAACCTCTCTTTTTTTTCTATCTCTGTTTGTCTCTGTCTTTCTCTAGCTCTCTCTGTCTCTCTGTCTCTGTCTCTGTCTCTGTCTCTGTCTCTCTCTCTCTCTCTCTCTCTCTCTCTTCCTCTCTCTCTCTCTCTCTCTCTCTGTGTGTGTGTGTGTGTGTGTGTGTATACCTTCTGAAGAACAGGAGAAAAGAATGAACAAAATGGAAACTCTGAAGGCTCGACCCAAGAATGAGAAGAAAGCACATGGAGCACACCTAGAAAAGGGGACTGGGGACGGGATTGTTCAGGTCATATGAGAGACAGAAGAGCAGTTCTATGGGCCAGCCACCACATGGCTCAGCTGGGAGAAGCACTTTCTACTAAGCCTGATGACCTGAAATCCATCCCTGGGGCTCACATGATAGAACAGGAGAACTGACTCCCTCCAGTTCTCTTCTGACCTCCACACATGTGCCATGACATGTGTGCATGCATGTACACACATACAGACACAGACAGACAGACAGACAGACACACACACACACACACACACACACACACCAGCAGCAGCATGTGGGGTAGTAAAAAATAACAAAGGCGTTTTCAGCATTGAAGATGCCTGCCCCCAAGATGTCAAGTGCAGTACCATTACATCACCAGGACTGGATTCTGCTTCCAGAGTAAAACACCATTTGTGGTGGCTTTGTCTTGACCCTACCTTATGATGCACCTGGAAATTCCCGTATGATAACTGCTCCTTTGGAGCTGCATTTTATTTTCTGTTCTTTTATTATTGTGTTACAAAGACATCAATAAGAATTATGGTTAAAAACAGCATGCCTTGCTGAGCCTTGTGAGCAGCATCTGCACATGCTCCCAATCCTTGACCCAGTTTCTCTTCTCGCTGTGTTTCTCTAAAAGCTTCGGTGAGAGTACAGCTTAGTCATGATCAGTGGGCATTCTGCTTATGGATTAACTCCAGGAGTTTCATACAAAGATAAGGCAGTGGCCTATGAATGAGCAAAGGTCAGGCAGAGTCAGAGAATGGCTTCCCCGTGGCTGAGCATGCTGCCATCTCTCATCACATCATAAAGGCTTCCAGAATATAGGCACTCCCATTAGCTGACTTTTAAAAATCTGAAGTTTCTGCATAGACACCTTTTTTTGCCAAAGTGACTTGTATTAGTTTTCATTTAGAAAACTTTGACATTAAGATGACTGTAGAGCAAATAGGAGTTTCATTTCTTTTTTCCCATTGATTTATTTATTTCACATCCTGATCACAACTTCCCCTCTGTCCACCCTTCCCAGTTGTTCCACCTCCCCCACCTTTCCCTTTCTTCTCAGGGAGAGGAGGCCTCCCATGGATATCAACCCTCCTTGACATATCAAGTTGCAGTAGGACTAGATACATCTTCTCCTATGTGTTGTGATCATAAAAAGAGAAAGAGCAATAAGAATGTGTTCTGGTGAGGTGTGGGAGAACGGGATGCTTTAGCTGGCCCATGCCGAGGCATCTCTTCCCCCTGAGAGACCAACCATAGGACGGTATAGTATAGAATAGAGGTTATTCAGGCCGTGGGGAGGGGAGTTAAGAGAGAGAGTAGTAGAGGCAGAGAAAGGCAAAGAGAAGGAGAGAGTAGAGAAGTGGAGGCTGGCCATGGCCATGTGGATAGACGGGAGAACGGGAGAACGGAATGGGAGAGGGGGGCAAGTGGGGAAACAAGAGTAAGAGAGACAAGAGAAGAAAAGAGAGAGGGGGGGCCAAGCGGCCCCTTTTATAGTTGGCCAAGCCTACCTGGCTGCTGCCAGGAACTGTGGGGGTGGAGTTTAGACGGAATAGCATACATACGTGTAAGGAGCCTAGTCAGAGCCAGCCCACATGAAGACCATGCTGCTACATACGTGTAAGGAGCCTAGTCAGAGCCAGCCCTTGCTTCTTCTACTAGGGGTCCCACATGAAGACCATGCTGCACATCTGTTACATATGTGTAAGGAGCCTAGGTTTGTCCCACACATGCTCTCTGGTTGGCAGTTCAGTCTCTGTGAGCCCCTATGCACCCAGGTGAGCTGATTCTGTAGGTTTTCTTGTGGTGTCCTTGACACCTCTGGCTCCATCACTCCCTTCTTCTCCTCTTCAACAGGATTCCCTGAGCTCCACCTAATGTTTGGCTGTGGGTCTCTGCATCTGTTTCAATCAGCTATTGTATGAAACCTCTCAGAGAACAGTTCTGCTAGGTTACTGTCTGCAACCATAACAGAATATCATTAATAGTGTCAGGGGTGTGCTCTCTCATGTCACAGGTCTCAAGTTGGGCCAGTCATTAGTTGGCCATTCCCTCAATTTCTGCTCTGCACATCTTGTAGAAAGGACAGACACATCATGGGTGTAAGGTTTTGTGGCTGGGTTGGTGACTCCATCCGTCCATTAGAAGTCTTGGCTGGTTGTAGGAGGCTACTTCAGGCTCCATATCCTGTATTACTAGAAGTCTTAGCTAGTGTTATCCTCATAGACTACTGTGAATTTCCATCGTCCTAGGTTTCTAGCTCCCCACTTATCCCAGTTCTCTTTCCCTCCATCATTCCTCCTGTCCACCTCCCTACCCTACCTCCCACCCAGGGATTGTTCAGCACATGAAAGTACATCAGTGTAATCCACCATATAAACACTCCAAAAGAAAAATCCACATGACAATCTCATTAGATCTCATTAGATGCTGAAAAAGCCTTTGATAAAATCCAACACCCCTTTCTGATAAAAGTCTTGGAGAGATCAAGGATACAAGTCACATACTTATACACAATAAAGGCAATATACAGCAAGCCAATGGCCAATATCAAATTAAATGGAAGAAACTTAAAGCAATTCCACTAAAATTAGGGACAAGACAAGGCTGCCCACTCTCTCTGTATGTCTCCAACATAGGAACTCTATTTCCAGAAGGCCATTCTAAGAAAGCTACACTGACATTTACATAAATTTAAATCCACCATGGCCGCACTATTCTATCAAAAGCCTTCATAGAGTAGGTAGCCACCTTAACCTGCTTATAAGGAATTCCAATGAAGCAGCAGCAGTAGCATGGGAGAGCCTTACTAGTCTGTGGAAAGGGAACAAAGTTGCACCATTTCAAAGTATGGTTTAAATATTACTGAGCATGCATATGTGGTAGTAGGAGATATCTAAGTGGTAGTAGAAGGTACTTTGACTGTGCATGCAAACACTCCATGACCAACCAAGCTTTTGAGCCTCTGTGTGTCTTAGTCATTGAACAATAATAGTCCTCTGCATAGTATTCCTTTTTTTGTGACTTGAATGAAGTGTTTATATACAGCACACTATTGTTTTTGTCATTCTTCATGGTGGGTGCTGGCTGCTTATATAACTATTTCACTATTGTTTTTCTAGGCTGCCATGTTTTCATTTCATGCTGCCTTGACAGGTCTGATGTTTTAAAAATATGACTGATTTTTGTTAACACTAGTTTAATTATTTTATGATTTTACACATTGTGAATGTTCTGCCTGCATGTATGTCTGAGTACCTCTTCCTGTCTAATGCCATTGGAGGAGAGGATATCAGATTCCATATAACTGGAATCACAATCAGTTGTGAGCTGCTGTGTGGGTGCTGGGAATCAAACTCAGGTCCTCAGAAAGAGCAGCCAGTGCTCGTGAATCATTTACCCAGCTCCTGTACCTATGTTTTAAAATACAGAAGAAAAGAAGTCTGGGGTATTCACAGGGTTGCTTGTGCAGAGAGGCCTTAATATGAGACTGTTAGTTTCTAGTTATACATTTCCTTGTCTTTTATCAATTTTGGACAAGTATGGGCAACACTTTTTAATTCAGTGAAAAATAGAAACACCCATTGAAGACACAAAACATATTTCACGGGGACAACTTCCAAACCTTGAAACTCAAAGCTTGTATTCGAGAATGTCATGCACTGCAAATGAAGAGCACATGCCACAGGCCAAACTTCTTAGATATGCATGTGACTTCTAAGGCTTGATTTCAGCTTCTTAGGATGAGATGGATTCTTCCAAAGTACTAAGTTGTCATTTAAGCCCTCTCCTGCTCACATACGTGTCCGATCAACCTGTTCCTAATCGGCGCACTTTATTTCCATCTAGTCTTTAGCATACCCATTCCCTAACACCCTCAGCAGTGCGGACATACTGTTTGTTCAGTTGTACTCTTGTACTCTGCGTTAAAAATATCACTCATGAGAAAGAGAAGGATCTGAGGTATTGAAAACGACTCCTCATTCTGAAATGGAATACCACCATCACAGACTTAACCCTGTAGGGTTATCACCACAGACAAGAGCTGGCAAAGTGTCATGGGAGTCAGAGAGCTGCAGGGGCATCTTAATTTGTTTTACAAGCTGCCACCCCCAAGAGTATAAATAAGACCTGATAAGAACTGTAAGCTTTCCAAATCTCTGATTTATTTGTCCCCTCAGTCCAACCACCTAACTCTCTCTAAAAGGCTCAAATTTCTACCCAGGGAATCCCATGTCATGTTTAATTCAATTGACACAGGCAGACCCTCCTCTTCTAAGGGAAGCTTAGAGGCTCAAATTCAAAAGAGTCTTTCATATGTTTTATATTTAAATTTATAAAACTAAAACTAAAACTAACCAACTTCTGGGACAAATAACATACCAGTTCTGAAATTGTTGGATATCTTCATTGCTTTGCACCTTGCTTGGGTGCTTGGGACAAGGGTTTTTTTTTTTTTTTTTTTTTTTTTTTTTTTTTTTTTTTTTTTTTTTTTTTTTTGCTTGCTTGTTTGGTTTTTGTTTTTTTGTTTTTTCTTTCTTTGGACCGTGCAATGTAGAGGCTGAAGAAGCCCTTCAAACTAATTCTCTTGACAGAGGGGATAATTACAAACTGAACCGATTACAGCTGGTTTAGAGGATGACAGTTGAGGCAAGCAGAAACTGGATTTCATTCATTGGGCAGCCAGCTCCCTCCACAGAAGCAGATAGCAAGGCTTGCAGACAGCCTAGATTCTATCATTCAGAAGCATCGAGATCCACTGCTTGAGGCTGGATGACAAAGAATGCAGTTATTTTTTAAAGAAAAAGAAGTGAAGGAAAGAAATGATGTGCTTGTCCGCAGTACCCCAGCAGCTGCCTGCCATGTAACTCTGGATCCACCAAGGAGCCAAGGTTCTCTCTCCATTCTGCTGGGATCCCCATGATCCCGCCAATGTTGTTTCAATCCTCTGGCTCTTGTTTTAAAATAAACTGCATTTTAAAAGTAAAATTATAGAGGGATTTATACAAAATAATTTAAAATATATCAGTGAAATTAACTTTTTTTTCCACTGTTGCCTAACGATTGCGGCCCATGTTATCCATCAAAAAGAAACAAAAGAAAGAAAATACACCTTAAAGGGGCTCTGTTGCCAAATTCGGAGGATATCTCAGACGATCTGATTTTAAAGTCTAAGCCCCATGGAATTTCACTCTGGGGCCCTCATGGCAAGCATCCAGTACTCTGCACTGCCAGAGGATAGAGAAAAAGTAGACTGGGATTTCAAAGCAGAAAGGGCAGGCAAGCCAACACTGAAGAATCATCGATCAGCAAAGGCTGTTCTAAACGCAGCAAGTCCCGCAGCTCAAAAGCGAAAGGAGTAAGAACGCATTAATTTGAGGAATGCTAATTATTTTTGTGAACCGATGCCAGAGTAGTTAAAACACAGGTTTTAGTTTGTAGAGAAGGGAGGGTAGAGGGCGATTGCATTAGGAGGTGTTTGTTTCTGTGCAGTCGCCTCCGCACAGCAGGGATGCCTACATCCCCCCTCCTCCGCCCCCCACCAACTCCAACCTTCCTTAGTACCTGCTTTAACCAGTTAGTGCCAGTGTGAGGTATTAACCATCTTTCTTTGCTGTTCCTTTTCCACGTCCTAAAGACACAGCATGAACCTGGTGGGTAGACGCTGGTTGCCAGCACTATTCCACTTTAGATCCTATCTCTCTTCCAAGGATGCCCTACCCTCATCCCACCCCACAGCCAGAGTAATGGCCACCTCCTACTCCTTATTCTGGCCCTCGTTTGGCGTTTAGGTGGTTTGATCTCCTCTTTCTGTGCTATTGTGCCCTGCCCCCACCACCCTGTTTGGTTTCCACCCCCTGACTTACTCACAAGAGTTCTCACAACCACTGTCTGCCTGGCTATTTCTCTACAGTTGAGCCACAGGAACTCTAGACCCACGGATTTCTCGGTATGCTTGTCCTCTGCGTGAACGAGTTTGATGAATTCTCTACTCTGGCCATGCAACCGTCACCTGAAACACAACCTTGTGTCTTTTTTCCCCTTTATCCTGAACAAATTGAGTTTTACGCCTAAGGAGGCTTCACTTTAGTGAAGATTAGCTTCAATACCCTTGACTCACAGAATAAGTGCATCGAAGTTCAGACCGCCCATCTGAGTGTCCATGGTTCATACTCTGGCTCTGATCTTTCTCTAGAATCTTTTCCTCAAAGACTTCACATCCTCATAGCTGCACCATTGTGTCCTCAGATTCTGACACCGTTTCCTCTACTGATAATCATGACCTCTAACTCCTGCTCCAATCATCCACATCAAATTACCAGTTGTCTGATGGGAGCTAAGCACTTAGCCAGCCCAATGTAAAAGCTCAATAGAATTTCTACAAAAATTCTCGCTTTGCTCTCCCATCTCGCCCTAGCCCATTCCTGCATTGGGTATTTGCTTTCATCCTGACTCTCTCCAGTATCTAGCTAGGACTCAGTTGTCTTTTCTCCAAATCTGCTTATCGTGGAGCTCATTTGACTCTGGAAAAACTGAATCTTCGCGAGCTCCTCGGCCTTGGAGCTCCTCCGTCTTGACTAGCAGCCCCATGTGCTGGCCGAGAACCCTTGCGTGTTAATCGGCCAGAAACTTCTCTCGATACACTGAGGCTTTTCCAATTCGCTTTTCTATTAGTTCATTGTTTTCTCACTCGACAACTATATTTAAATCTCGCCGTAAAGAAGGGAAAATGTGATCCAACTTGACACAACCGTTTGTTAGGAGTTTGCCATATTTCCTTTAAGTCATTTCAAGATGCCCTTATCATATCTATAGCATAAAGATGCCATGTTCTGCATACGCCAATTAATATTTCTGTCCCTTTTCTTCATGATACTACATAGATGTCATATCACTACCTCATGGCAGCAACAATTAACTCAGTTTCCCTAAAATGAATTATTTGAGGACAGCTTTGACACTGAGTCCTTGTCGAACCTCCAGGCAACAGGGAGCTCAATAACTATCCTGAAGCTTACGTCGGAAATGTGAAAGAACGTTGCCATCAGCCATCCTAAACAGTAATGAACAACACTTCCTGTTGGGTTTTCATAATGTCATTAGCTATTCAGAGGGCACAGGCATGGTCAGAAAATCGATCACTCAACCTGACCAACAATATCAGCTTCTGGACACACGAGAACACTGAATCCAATCTCTCAATAGCATCTTCTCCACCTAGAGTCATTTACAGTTTTTTTTTTCGCCACAGAACCACACTAAAGAGGCTTAAAAGTTCAACCCCTAAGGCTGGGGCTGGGGCTCCATTGGGGAAGTATTTGCCTAGCATGCATTGTGCTCTGGGTTTCATCTCCAATACTCTGTAAACAAAATGTTGTTTTGGTAATCTCACAACTTAGGAAGTGGAAGGAGGAGAATCATGTGTTTAAGGTCACCCATAGCAACATAGAAATCTTAACCCAGGGGCTGGAGAGATGGTTCAGTGGTTAAGAGCACTGACTGTTCTTCCAAAGGTGCTGTGTCTAAAGACAGTGACGGTGTACTCACATACATAAAATAAATAAATAAATAAATCTTTAAAAAGAAGAGAGAAAGGAAGAAATCTTAAACCAGTCTCACATGTATGAGAACTGTCTCAAAAAAAATTATAAATACCCCCCCCACACCTTATTTACCTAGCTTGTGACTTTGGGCTAATTTCTTTAGCTAAGGCCTCAGTTTCCTCTCTTGTAAATATTGGTAGTAATATGGTCACTTCCCAGTGTTATCAGGAAGAGCAAAGGCTGCTGAGGGATGCAGAAGCGTCTGGCGTGTGGAAAGCATTGGTAAAGTCCTGGCTATTGTGAGCAGTTAAGTCAAATTCAGACTCTGTTAAACACTCTCATTGTCATGAAGTTTATAAGCCAGGGTCCTGCTCTTCTTTGTCCTTTATTTACTAACAGGTTTCCTGCCTGTCGTGTGTCTCTATCCTTCATCACTGAGAGAAAGTAAATAGTGTAAGTAAACAGAGCTCAAAGAACTGTGCCCCATAGCTCATGCCTCCAATGAGAGAGTTATGGGCATCATAGTCCCTTGACACTGTGGGCAGATCCTATCTACATACCTCAAAAAATCAAAGCACACATTGAAATAATTTATGGTTTTGTAAGAGATCATTTTGAGTCAAGTTGACCAGAATGGAAAGTTTTACATTTTTAACCAGCTCTTTTAATCTTATAGCTTTAGTTGACAATTCTTCCGTTCTATTTAGAGGAAGATAGGGAGCTAGTGTTCAGGTTTTCCTATTGAATGAAATTCTCAGCAAAAAGAATTCTGATATTCCATGTATATGTACTTGGTCTTATACTCATTATTTAGATAGATGGACTGACATCAGAAAATCCAAATAAGAATGCATGCAAATGAACTGGAGGTGATCAGACTCCTCTCTCTACAGGAAGATCAAAAAAGACTACAGCTTAGAGAAGCAACACTTTACATTCTATAAAACACAGTGAAGCCACCTGCAACAGGTAAGCTTAGGGCTCATAACCTATGATTATTGAAATGTTACAAAAATGACAGCTAACAGATATGCTTCTTGATTAGCTTGAGAAAATAGCAGAAGTGATTTTTCTAAGTTTTTTGGAGAGAAGAAAGGTCCTTTTTCTTTCTTTTTAAACTTTCCTTTGAGATATTTCTAAAGCCCATTTCTTATGGTAGCCATGTACAGCCCCAAGCATCAAACACTATAATTCAAAAGCTGAGTAAAATTGAGTTAGTACTGCCATAAAATATAATTAATAACATAAAGCCAATATTTCAAGTTTCACCTTGAAAACTTGAGTGTTTTTCTCCCAGGGCAATGCATAGTTTAGAAATCCTAAAATAATCCACACTCACATAGTTAAGATATGAGTTTATCCTTCTAACTAGTAAAATGGAGTGGAAAGTTTTGAGCCAGTGAAGGTTGAATGCTCTTCTATAAAAATTAATTCAGGGAACTCAGCCATTCTCTACACAGTTGGAGCTGTTTTAACTGTTGCTGACTTAAATTACTCCTTCTGAGCAACAATGTCCCTACTTTTGTTTAGGGTCTCTTGGTTTACTTTCTTTTGTTCATGCTGGTATATCTTCTCTCTGAGTTTTCCAGAGAGGGAAGAGAGAAAGAGAGAGGGAGAGGGAGAAAGAGAGGAGGGAGAGAGAGAAAATGAGAGAGAGGAAGAGGAGGGGGAGACAAAAGGAGGGAGAGGGAAAGAATAAGAGAGAGAGAGAGAGAGGGGGGG
>NW_022196910.1:53181681-53190873 GCF_008632895.1 Mastomys coucha
TGCTCAGCCTGCTCTCTTATAGAACCCAAGACTTCTAGCCCAGGGATGGCACCACCCACAAGGGGCCCACAGCTGTATCTCTTGGAGGCACTTCCCCAACTGAAACTCCCTTCTCTGTGGTAACTCCAGCCTGTGTCAAGTTGACACACAAAACCAGCCAGTACACTTTTCCTTTTAGTTTCTACCCATTTTTCTGCTGCAGTAACAAGGTATAAGATGTAGATGATGCTCCGTGCTTATTATCTCTGCTGAGGATACATGCCTAAACACAGGAGTGAAGACTCACTAAATAGAAGGAAGGTAGGCAGCTGGTCACACAATCTGGCCAAGAAAATATTCAGTCATAGTATTTGTTTAAAGGTTGGTTATTCACAAATGTGTTTTGTACTTTTGTTACCTGTCACTTACTGTGTGCTAAACGATATTGTAAGTGCATTGAAAACATTATGTCCCAGTGAGTCCTCTGAGGATGCTGGTTTGAAAGCTTAGTCATCTGGGACTGACACTGTTTGAGGATTAGGAGGTGTGGCTTGTTGGGAGAAGTGTATCTCTTTGGATGGGATTTCTAAAAGCCCATACCAGGGCCAGTTCTCTCCATCTAGTTCTTCCTGCTGCTCGTGGATCAGGATACAGAACTCTCAGCTCCTTCTCCATCACCATATGTGCTTGGATGATGGCATGCTTCCCGACATGATGATAATGGACTAAACTTCTGAAACTGTAAGCCAGCACCAGTTAAATGTTTCTTTTACAAAAGTTTCCATCGTCATGGTGTCTCTTCACAGCAATAAAACGTGAATAAGACTAAGACATACCCATTGTAGAGATAGGAAAGTGAGCCTCGGAAGCAGTTGGCACATTGCTGAAGATAGGATTTGAATGCAAACTCTTACTTGCCGTGGACCACATTATCCCCTACCTTTCCACACCCTAAGCATCTTGTAACTGCATGGTGCCAGGTGTTTTCTCATTATTTGCCAAATGACAGGAGTATGACCTATTCTTTTATGTTTTTAATAGTAAACATACTGTACAGCTCTCCTTTGTAACTTCCATGACAGAATTCAGTTTTGTTTCTTCTATTTCTATTTTCTATTTGTTTTAGTCAATATGAACATGATGCTGAGCACTGGATATAAAAAGTGGCATGTGTCTGTTTTCAGAAAAATACACAAATCTCAAAGCCCAAATCCTAGGCTCGAGACCATGGAGCAAACCACTTGGTTTCCTTTTTGGAAATCAAAGGCATGAGAATTAATGTCAGACTAATAAGTTCTTTTGCACAAGCAGAACCCACTTTAGAAAATTAAGGAACAAGAATCTCTAAAGTGATCCAGCTATGCCACTCCTAGGTCAATGCTTGAAGGACTCTTATGTCAACCTAACGAAGAGATTCGTGCCCAGCATGTTTACTGCTGTAGTTGTCACGATATCTGAGCTATGGCATCAGCACAGACATCCTAGTTCAAAGGTCAAGAATCTGTGCCTTTTCCTGAAAATACCCAGACATCACATTTCAAATCTGACTCTTGGGTTCATGGTCACCTTCTCAGCCTTTTCTTCCATCTCTTTTTGTTCATCTCAAAGCATGCACCCACATTCAGCCTTTGAGCAGGTGAGGTGTGCTAGGCACTTAGGCTCATAGACTGTAGACTATGCTTTACAGCTGATAATTAACTTGGAAACAGTATTGTCTCAATAATAGCAAGGAGCAGACAGCAAAGATCATCCACATTAGCTCTCAGGCCATTAGTCATCACTCCCCTATGTTTCCTCCTTAACCCAAGAGTGTCACTCTGCAATAAGTCCAGTAAACACCCTGGGGGGGGGGGGGAGTGTGGCCAAGCAGGACCCAGAAAGATGTCCCTCGAACAACCTGAAGTAGCTGCAGATCTCACACAACCAAAGGATTCAGACCAGGAGGAATAATTTTACATCATACCAAACACGGCTGTTCATTTTTCTGGTGCCAATTGCTATTGCACGTTCCATCCCCCCCCCCCTGGAAATTTCTCTCTTCAGTGAATCATGGAGACCCCACAAGGAGAGACTTGAGCTCTGTGCTGGAGAACACCTGTGAAGAGGGCCACCAAGGCTGTTCTCCTGCAGACTGGGTCTGCTGGGCACAGAGCCATACCCTCCACTGGGCCAGCCCTGACCCAGGTTGTTGCAAAGCTAATGATTTGCTTTAATCCAACCCAAATAAAAGCAGGCGAAGTTTTAAAACATTTAATGAAAAATGTACTCCTACCTTTGACCTGGTCTATTTTTCTTTAGATATTTAAAATTCAAACACACAGTGGGCCTATGCTTTTATTTCAAACCAGAAAACCACCCTCACCCTAGTGTAATTTGTAGGCTTGCTTATCATACATCACACACTAGAATTCCACCAGATGTGAAGGCAACATGCAAGAACTCAGTATTTACTTGTTAACTAGAAAACACATGGAATTCTGGCTTTGAGGGTCGATGACTTTTGTATCTACTTTCAAGAAGTAATGCTGGAGAAGAGTTAAGGGAGAAGTTTTGACAAGGCTGGGAAAAGCTAGAGTCTTCTTTATGAAGCACATTGTCCACAGCTGTGGCAAAGCAGACATCACTTAAGATTTCAGACCTTTGTAATCTACCTCAGTGCATTTTAAATAGAGTTCACGTGTGGAAAACAGTTGCTTCCAAATGAAAATTATCCTCTGACCAACTTTTAAGGTCAGGAAGGAAACTGGCAGTTGCCTGGTTTTACTTGTGTGCATCTTTGATGTCACTGTCTGAGATATTCTGTGTGTGATGAGGCCCTGCTTCTGTCCCATCATGAGATGGGCACTCAGGTCCATATTCATTGGCTCAACTTTTTCCTCCCTATCTTTTTGATCATTTCAGAACATATATCCCCATACAGGTAAATCCACAGCTCTTGAACAGTCAGGCTGTACTAGGTATGATGCATGTCTCAAGGTAGTAATAGGAAACTTTCCCCTGGCTACAAAATACAAGTTGATGTTCCTTAGTGTTTCTGAGACAGGAGTTCTCATTCCACGAGGACATTTTCTCTGGGTATGTTAGAACACTCCTGTAGTTCTAGCTGATGGGAGGCTCAAAAGGTGATAGTGACTTTGGGGTCACCTAGGCTATATAATGAGACTTCATGTCAAAATGAGAAAGAAAATGTTTTTCTGCTTGGAAGTGGGAGAGTAAGAAGCTCCTGGTCCCTGAAGCCCCAGTTGCTGTCTTCCAGAAGTCTGGTGGAGTTATAAAGACAGCGCAGAACAGGTGGCCAGACAGCTGCTGACCGGAGGCTCTGTGTGGATGGAGGAGGGCAGAGTTGGAGGCAAGTGCAGAGTATCTGAGGTTGTAGGCTCTGCTGTTTACTCTCTGGTATTCATTTGTCTCGTGGTGAGCTGAAAGTCACCAAAGTAGATGCCATAGGACAGAATTAACTTTCTGTTTATTTTCAGGATAAAATACCCCTCGCCCAGCTGCTTTTCAATTAATCAGAACAAGATAGCATTTGCCTTCCATCCTCAAACAGGAAAAGTTTTGTTTGGTGTTGGCCGCCGACCAGCGTCTATCCAAAATGGCGCCAAACTTCACTTCCGTACCACGCTCGGCTCTCCCCCTCCCGATGGGGATATGCTAATAAGGTGCTTGCACTAAACTAATCAGACAGTAACACGTTTGCTCGCCCCCCCTCCCGCGGGGGGTAGGTTAATGAGGTGTCTGCATGGTGCACCAATCAGACAGTCTCGCTCGGCTATATAAGCCAGCAGCTCCAGGGTATCGGGGTCCTTCGCTTCAAACTTCAAGAGGAGCTCCCAATAAAGTGCTGCTGAGAAGGATCCTGTTGCCGCGTCGTTCTTGCTGGCGAGACCGGTCGCGACAGTTTGGATGTGAGAAAATGGCCCAAGAAAAGATGTGTTCTGTGCAGGATCACCCATCTATGAGAGCACCCATGTCTGTGCGAGAAAAGACTGGTCTCCCTTGATTCTCAGGCAAAGCTCCTGTGTTCACCAAGACATTGATAAGAGATGTACGGCACTCTGTGTGCGCCAGCTGTAGGGATCCAGATATTATGTAAAGTTCTGTCAAACAGAGGATCAGGCTTCATTCTGGATATGAAGTTTCAGTAGAAGACAGGACCAAATGCCCACTTCCTTTCTTATGCTCCAGTAGAGGACATAGGAAATAAAATGTACATCCATGTAACTGTGTGTTGTGGCTTCAGTTAATTATGATAAAGCAAAGAAAATTAAGTAGGGTCTGAACTAGAGGTTGTTTTGCAGGGAGTGAGGGAGAGAAGGTGAGTTTCTGGAAGAAAGTTTGATGGGGGTCCTACTAAGGAAACAGTGAAACCGGAGGCTACCGGGAGGCTGTAGAAAAAAAAACAATAGGAACTTGTCTGGGGTAGAAATGACCTTGGCATGTTCTAGATATTAAAGGAAAGAAAACCAAGGGTTTTGCCACAGCAAGGTTGGAGAAGATCGCAGGTCGCAAGGAAACCTGATCGATCACCATGAAGCCTGGGGAATTTGTCTCAAGTGTGAGAGTGCCAAGGAGGATTTCGAGCAGGGACACGGAAGGAGTCTGTTTGGGGAAGAAGATGTGGGTTGTTCTGTAAAGAGCTTCGGGGATTTCACAGCAGTGCCAGCAGGGGATCAAGAGGCTTCTCCATTAGCTCAGGTGAAAGAAATTATGGCTGGATATTGGGTAGTGAGAGAACCCAGCAGTGTTGGAGCTGGCTAGAATCAGAATCTATTTTGAAAGCAGAGCTAACAGGGCTCCCCACTGTGAGAAGGTGAGTGGCTGATGGAATGGGAAGCATGTGGGTGAGAGTTATGGTAAAAGAGGGAGTCACAGTAAAAGACTACAACCTCTTGAGGCTGAGTGTTCAGATGTTGACAGGGCCTGGCTTCCAGAGCACAGATACTGCACACAGCACATCTCTAGTAAGAAGCCAGAACACACATCATCTATACCACTCCTTTCAAAGGCTCAGGTGGGTGAGGGAGTCTCTAAGTGCCAAAGCATGGGCTAGTGTGATCATAACATGTGATCAAGTCATAACAGCAGTGGTTACCTGTACAAACTTGGACAGCATTAGACAAGCCAACATTTCCAACATTTCCACATGGAGAGGGAAAGGGCTCACGAGTGCCCTTCCCACACTTCCTGGGGAACTGTTGATGGCTAATGGTTGCTGGGGGGAAGGAGGCTGTCATTTTCCTCTGAGTTGTAGCTGCTGCTGGCAAGTTGCTCAGGCACCATCAGATAGCCTCCCACACATGCTCCTGAGAGTGATTCGGCTTAAATCCTGGTCCTCTCCCTCTCTCCCGTCCATAACTTCAACATACACATTAAAAAATTTGAACATGGGAGGGAGGCATGTTAGGAAGAAAGGTTTTTAGAGGAAGAGAACAGGACAAGAAGGAATAATGAGATGAGGGAAAAAGACTAAAAATCAGTCTTTATAGATGTATAAAACTGTCTAGGAATAAAAGCCCATAAAATAAGTGACTAAATAAGTAAGTGGAGCAAGATCCACACAGAAACAGAAGTCAACACACACACACACACACACACACACACACACACACACACTCCCTGGAAAGCCTTGTTGTAGAAACACACAGCAGGATCGCCTGACCTTTGTATTTACTACACTTATAAAATGAGCATTTCTGTTTGCCATTCACGTAGTAGACATGGAATGGAATGGCCCATGGGCTTACCTAATACTTTGGTGCTGACTGACGATACAAATTAGTTTGTACACAGCAATTTCCTTATAGTTACTTAGCATGTAAGTACACGACGAAGAGAATTCTCCTTGTGCATGTAAGCATATTGGAAAATAACCCTCCATATGCTTTTCCGCCCACATTCCCACACTGGTTCAAGACTCTATAGTTAAGATCAAACCGTTGCATGTTCTTTATTTCTTTGAGTTTCTCTATATTCTTGATGGAGCTGAGTGAGAAGAGGTGGGTTTAATGAGTACACAGCTGAGAGCATCATCCATTACCCAGAAAAAGAAATCTTAGGACTACATACGAGGAGATGCCATGCCTCACATGTCCCGGATCCCTAACCTCTACATGCAGAACTTCTCACAGCAGACTAGAGGAGTCAGATGGTGTTTGTGTCTGAGACCCCTCCTCTGTCTGATGCTGAAAGGACCCGAGACCCACTGGAGAAGTTATCATCTGGGAGATCTTCAGTTGTACCCTACACTCTCTGCCCACGGCCTATAGATGTCAGAATGCTATTTGTTGCAAGCCGTATATCCAGATAGGATGAAAAATGAGAAGCTTTTCAAAGAGACACTGTCCTAAACCTTTGATTCTTTAAAATATTGGAGTTTCCAGGGGTTGGTGACTCCCGATCTCTAATTTAGACATGCAAAGTGTGTCTTAAGGTGCAAGCATCCTGACCAAATACAGACTGCTTTAGGATATCTAAGCCATTTTTAAACAGACAGCCCACATTAAAATGGTTTTATTAAAAGTTGCTTTCCTAAACTCCTCTGGAAAATCCTTGTAAATGTGCCTTTGTAGCCACAATCGGAGTGCTCAAGTTGTCACCTTTCTCGTCTTGGATGAAGAGAATTCAAGTATAGTTTCTAACGAGATATAGAATCCCACCTGCACCTTGAGACAGCTGCATTTACTCTTACTGGTGTTATAGGAAATGACCCAAACCTGCAGGGAAAACCCAGAACGTTTTCTTCCTAAGGCAGCAGTATTTTGGCCAGCCACAGACTTCAGGGAAACCCTCAGCTGCTGCCAGTGCGCTGGAATTTCCTGGGGACCCATCCATGGGCATTTGATGTAATTAATTATTTATATGGGGACACATCCATGGGCATTTGATGTAATTACTTACATCTCCTTTAATTTCTCACTGTATACTCCATCACTAGGAATAAATACCTTTCAAATTCAAGTTGTGAAGGGATCCCCTGGCTTTTTAAAAGATGGCCACTGCCACTAGGGATTGAGGAATGTCTCAGTGGTAGAAGACATTTTTACCAGAGTGAAGTCTTGAATAGGGGTAGAGTTAAGTCATTGGAAGGGCTGAAAACACCCCAAGGAACCCTTGTGGGGAAAGGGCTTGGCCTTGAGGAGCCCCTGGTGAGTGCCCTGGGCATCCTGCCTTTGCTCACCTCCCTTAGCCACAGCTTAGGAGCCAGGAGCACCCAGGCAGCACATCATTTCCTGCACATCCGCTTTGACTCACAGTATGAGTTTCCTTCAGAGCACACATTCGTCCTTGAGGGTGATTTCAGAAATAAATACAATGTGAAGCAGCATGTATTTAATCTGTAGCTAAGTCAACGTCCAGATAACAGCGTTTGCTTTTAATTCCAATAATACCATACGGTCCGCCAGCTGAAGAAAACCGGATGAGGAGCCGCCTCTTTTGTTCTAGACATAGATACTTGTAGAGCAAGACTCTACTTTCTGTTTGAAACTGCAGCGCGTGCGTGCGTGCGTGCGTGCGTGCGTGCGTGCGTGTGTGTGTGTGTGTGTGTGTGTGTGTGTGTGTGTTCACGTGAGGCCGGGGTAACCACAGTCTATCTGCTGTAGTGCCCTAATGAGGGGGCGCTCCGGGTTACGGAGCAGGGAACATTTCCTTTTGGCAACTCTAGTCGGGATTTTTGCACTCCTCAATCTCCCCCGCCTTATCTTTTCCCCTTTCAGAGTTCACAGGTACACAAACCGTGTCCTTCATTGTAACGATAAGGCGAGGACTGAGCAATTCAGCTTCATGCTTGTCCTTGGATGTTAAAACTCACAATCTAGCACCTCTATTGCTCCTTATCTCTGAGTCATTGGCCTTGCCAGCACTCAAGATAAGAAAGTCTCTCACTTGTCAGGTAGGTGTGTGTGTGTGTGTGTGTGTGTGAGAGAGAGAGAGAGAGAGAGAGAGAGAGAGAGAGAGAGAGAGAGAGAGAGAGAGCACACTAGTGTGCAATGAGCTTGCCAATCAAATCACACACTTACCAGAGGCGAAAGAAAAAAACAATAAAAACAACAAAAGTCCCACCCTAAAGCAGCTCTGGCTATGGGAAGTATTAACCACTGAGTGGACTGTAGTAAACATTTTGAAAAATAACCATTCACCAGAGAAAAGGTTATAAATGAGAAACTGGTGTGATTTAGGCATTTACCCCAGGGAAGTCAGTTTTCATTTTCAACTACCAGTGACGCCGTGGCTCTCTCAGAAGGAAGAAGAAACCTAACATTTCATCCTATTTTAATTGAAATGTTAGGTGACTTTCTGTCAAAATGAATGTGATTACCTCATACTAAATGTCCTATTGATGAGACATTAGCCACAACAACTCAATCCGCCATAGGTGTGGCATGTGAATATAAAAGAATATTAACCTGAAAGGAACAGCAAGCAATTAAGGCTGTCTCAGGAGTCTCTGCTGTTTACTGTTTGAATGTTGGGACATTGACAGAATTGTTAGTTCATTTCTGTGCCACTGTAACAGAATCCCAGAGACCTGGTAATTCGCAAAGGAAAAAGGATGTAACTTTCACAGTGGTTGAGGCTGGACCAGCCAAGGTCAAGGTCACCACATCTGGGGAAGACTTTCTGTCGAATCACCTGGAAACAGAGGCAGAAAGGAAAGAGCCAGGGCAAGGGAGGGAAAGAGGGAAAGGGGGCCAAACTTGACCTTGCAACAAAGTATCCTCAGAGGAGGAAACACTCCCACTGTGATGAAGACCCCAAAGACCCAGAATGCCCTTGGTAGAATGTGTCCTCTGTGCTCAGGTCCTGTGGGCCCCAGAATTGTCATCCCCATAGATAGAATGTGTCCTGCATGTTCATATTATGTGGGCTCCAGAATCACTCCCACACCCCCATAGGTAGAATGTGTCCTGCATGTTCATATTATGTGGGCTCCAGAATCACTCCCACAACCCATAGGTAGAATGTGTCCTGCATGTTCATATTTGTGGGCCCCAGAATCACTCCCCCCACCCTCATAGGTAGAATGTGTCCTGCATGTTCATATTTGTGGGCCCCAGAATCACTCCTCCCACCCCCATAGGAAGAATGTATTCTGCATGTTCATATTATGTGGGCCCCAGAATCACTCCCACACCCCCATAGATAGAATGTGTCCTGCATGTTCATATTTGTGGGCCCCAGAATCACTCCCCCCACCCTCATAGGTAGAAT
>NW_022196910.1:53191245-53203441 GCF_008632895.1 Mastomys coucha
CACCCCCATAGGAAGAATGTATTCTGCATGTTCATATTATGTGGGCCCCAGAATCACTCCCACACCCCATAGATAGAATGTGTCCTGCATGTTCATATTATGTGGGCCCCAGAATCACTCCTCCCACCCCCATAGGAAGAATGTATTCTGCATGTTCATATTTGTGGGCCCCAGAATCACTCCTCCCACCCCCATAGGAAGAATGTGTCCTGCATGTTCATATTATGTGGGCCCCAGAATCACTCCCACACCCCATAGATAGAATGTGTCCTCTGTGTCTTGTCCTATAGGCTTAACCCCAATGCTGTGCTGTTCACTTCGAAGGCTTCTTGAAGGCTCTGACTTCATGGATGGATTGATGACATTTGGCTGCAGCAGGTTCCTGATAAAAGAACGAGTGTTGCCTTTCCCTCATCCTCTCCTCTCCTCTCCCTCCCTCTCTTCCTCTCTTGTACATCGAGGGATGGTATAAGAGAGGAGGGTTCTCTCTAGATGTGAACCCCTGATCTTGCACGTGCTAAGCTTACTTGTTATAAGTTCTCCAGTACCAGGTGTTTTGTTACAGGAGCATTAAAAGAGCTAAACAATTCCTTCCCGTTTTTGCAATGGTCTTTTTCCCTAATCTAATTTGATGACGCAGCTTCAGTGGCTACCCTTCAAGGATGTGCTCCCGATTCATTAGCATACAAAATGAATGAATGTGTCTCCCCTTTACACTCATATTTATCTGGTTAACTCAATGCTTAATTTAATTGTGTAATTATAGACACACCTGGACCTAGGAAGGATCAGGTACTGTCAGGGGCCCACACATGAAGGAGAGTGTAACGGGGAGGACCTGGTGGCCTCCAGAGAAGGCCTAGGCCACAGTCAGCAGGTACTACGAGAGGACAGAGAGTGGTAGGGACTTATCCAAGGAACTGATAGAGGGGAGCCTGGTAACCGCAACAACAAAACGCTTTGATTGTATTCACAACTAGCTGATTAAGAAAGTCAACCCAATGAATGGGGGGTGGGGTCCGGGGAACTAAGCAGATCTTAGAGAAGTGTGTTTGGAAAGAATTCCTGATGTACAAATGGACCAGGCTATGGAGGGGGCGTAGTGACCAGGACAGCCATCGAAGGAGCAGAAAGGGAAAGAGGAAAACACACAGTAAATGGGGGAGTTTGTAGCTTCTTGGGTGGGGAGGTGGGTCTAGAGAGCTAAAGAGGTTATTGCAGAGAAAAAAACTGTACATGTCCTCTCAGAACTTTAAATTTTACTTCTAAGACAATGGATCCCATGAGGGTAATGAATCAGGCAGTGGGATCCTAGGCTTTGGTTTGAACTTTCTGAAGCTGTCTTTGCATTGTGAGGAAAGAACTGGAGAAGGAGGTGTGGCTGGAGTTTGCATGATTTCTGAGGAGATGGAGGGGCCTAGTCTAGGTTGGCTTCAACAGAATAGTCTGGTCAGTTATAGAGACAGTGCTAAGGATGCAGGTTGACTTTTTAGGGTCTAGGGATTTACCTGGATGGGGTGAAGCATCCTTCTTTGAGACAGTAAACACAGGAAGAAAAGGAGTGCAGTTCAGGGATACTGAAAAATGATTCTGGACACATCACATTTGAATGTGCGTGGGCGTGCTGTGTGTGATTTAGGAGGAAGTTCTAAACTGGAAATCAGGATGAGATGTGAATATAAGCATAGCAGTGTACATTTAATTCATGAGGAGAGTGAAACTGAGTGCACCCAGGAAAAGTGAACATTGTGTATGCATTGCTGAACGATGACAGACTTTGTCTCTGACATCTCAGGAGCAAGTCAAGGCACCCACACCATCTAACAGCATAGGCATGTGCATACTGACACTGCTCTTGTTTTTAAAAACTTGATGGCATAGCAAACTTGGCTATCCTTATGTGGATTAGTCAAGCAAGAAAATCCATAGCCCGACTATTGTGAACCCACAATAATATGTGGCTTAATGGAAGCCACGTAATTATAACTATTTCTTGTCTATTGTTCTAAAACGTGGCAGACCTACAGGCAGATGGAAGGAAGGGGAGGGGGTATCTTACCTAAACTAGGGTGTGTCAACTTTAGAGTCTTTTATTTCCCCATGAATGGCTGTGCTTACACGGGTGAACGCTACAGTTCGAGTCAATGGGCATGGCGTTAAAGTCTCAGTTCCACCAGCTATCTCATCTTGCATCATCTGGCTGGTTGAGTAGCCCCAGTCCCAGACATGCTTGGGCATGTACCATGCTGCAAACAGCTTATCGAAACGAAGCCTTAAAATTATTTTGTCACCCCACGAAATGTTAGCTATCTCTTCTGGGTCTATTTTCTCTGAGGGGTTAGCAGAGCGACTCTGAGGTCTCCATCACTTTCAGCACCTTGCTGCCCAGGTTACAGGCAGAGTATGTCCAGATGGGCTTCACTGGGTGCCTGGTAGTTTGGTTCTATCTCCTCTCTCAGTATACCCCACAGACAGGCAAGTGTATTTAAGTCTGACAGACTTTTCAGTCAAGAACGGCATCATTCAAAAGGCAGGTAGACCAAGGTAAGTGTGTGTGTGTGTGTGTGTGTGAGAGAGAGAGAGAGAGAGAGAGAGAGAGAGAGCAAGAGAGCATATGTGTGTGAGCATGTGTGTGCCCCTGTGTTTGTGCATATGTGTATGTGCGCGCGTGTTTTTTCTTTCAAGGTCTTAGCATATACTAGTGTGATTGCTTTTATTACTCTTAGCTATTGCTTGGAATCTGATTGCCAATTTGGATGTATTAATTTATTATTTTTTTAGTTATTTATTAATTCACTATCATTCCCTCCAGCCCCATCCATTATAAACCAAGCTACCATATTCAAAATCATGTCCTTTGTCTAACCGTCTAGCCATCCATCCATATGCACATACGTTTGAGACAGATGTCACTGTGTGTTCCTGGCCGGCCTGAAACTCATAGATCTGCCTGCCTCTGTGTTTCAGTGCTGGGCTGTCAGGCGATACATATACCTCATATACAAATATGCATACACACACACACACACACACACACATACACACACAAGACCCCTCTGACACCGATGTTAAAACTGTTTTTTATCAAAGCCACTGTCTCACTCTCCAATAGTAAAATAATCGACACAGTTCTCTCGCTAGGAATTGAAAGGCCTTGGAACACAACTACTTTAACTGTACTCCCTAAAGTTTCCCCTAAGTAACTGCAGTTCTGAGCACCAGCCGGCTCAGTCCTTCGCTGGCTCGCCCTTGCCCTCCCATTCCATCTGATCTATGGTTCCCAGGACATAGCGGAGACTGCTGGCTGCAGACGCTGGAAAATGTAACTCGGAATTTCCTACAATCTCAGCTCCACTTTCTCCTGGGCGCCGGCCCGGGACTGGAGCCTTGTTATTGTCACGTGGCCGCGGGTGCCCGGCGGGCCAATAGGCGCGCGCCCGCCTCCGCGCCCCGCCTCGCCGTTCCGCCGCGCCGGGACATCGCGCCCCGCTGCCCGCCGCAGGCGGAAAAGTTTCTCGGCGTGCGATCGAGCTCTCGGACGCCGGTCGGGCTGCCTTCACCGTGGCTGCCGGTCCTCCGCTGCTGGCTTTCCCGCTGTGCACGGGCATGCGAGGCCTTCGGGGCCGGGACTGAGCCGCCAGGAGCACGAGGCGGTGATCCGAGTGTCCAGCCCCGTCGGGGAGTCGGTGCTTTTGGGGGTGCTCGAGGCTGCAGAGCTCCCGGCCGAACCGGAGGCGGCAGTGTGATGGGTGCTCCCGGGCTGCGAGCGGCCACCGCGGCGCTGGGGCTGTTGCTGTGCGCGGGGCTGGGGCGCGCGGGCCCGGCGGGGAGCGGAGGCCACGGGGCGCCCGGGCAGCTCTCGGACGACGCTCTGCTGCGCCCGTGCCCAGCTGCCTGCCACTGCCTCGGGGACCTGCTGGACTGCAGCCGGCGGCGGCTGGTTCGCCTTCCCGATCCTCTCCCGGCCTGGGTCACGCGGCTGTAAGTATCAGTACCATTCCGGTAGGGTGGAGGGCATCGGCCCGCCAGGGGTGCGGGACGAGAAGAGTCCGCCGAGGCCCGGGGCTCAGGGCGCCCTGTGCAGCACCCAGGCCGCTAGCGGAGCCCCGCGGCGGGAACTCAGTCTCCCTCTGCATCCGCGCAGGTGGGTTCTTGTGTCACCACTCCTGGGCCAGCTGACCCGACGCCTGCGACTGGGAGCCAGTCTGCGAGACGTCGTATTTTGCAGGTTTTCTTCTTAGTTTACGTAGGAAACTGGCCCTACTGTAGCTTCGCAGAGGCTAGGGTCCCTGCCTGTCCCTAGGCAGTCACTGCAGGCGCGCCTTTCTCTTAGAAGCCCTTGCTCAAGCTAAGGTGCACAGACTTTTCTCTCCGCTGTGCTTAATTTCACATTAGCAGGCCATCAGGCTCGCTCCCGGGCCACTTTGAAATGCGTCTTGGTTCCTCACCTGTAAGAAGTTGGGTGCGAAGACTGGACGGGTAGGTAAGCCGTGGAAGTAGGTTTTCAGAACCGAGATCTGGGGAAGTTTAGAGCCGGCGCTGAATGCTGTTTGGCGGATTTTAGTTGGAAAGCCAGAAAACCAAGTCACTGCCAACTGTGTGGAAGAACACGGAAGAAAATGTAATTTACTTGGAAATGCGAGTTCTTACAAATGTCAGCTCTCTTTATTCATGCCTAACCCCTAATTTTGTTAAAATTGGAGGGGGCGTTTAAGCCATAAGCAAAAAAGCAAAAGTTGTACTTTTTTTTTAAAAAAAAAAGTTGTCTTGTTTAAAAGAAATCAAATCACTTCATACTTAAAGATTCTCAAATTTAGGCCTAGCAGACACTCCCAGCTCTTAAACAATTGTAGGTCTTGACAATAGTGGCCAGACGGCTTAAGAAATCTTGTTTTTGATCTAGTATCCCAACCTACATTATTTCATCAGTTATAAACTGTTGACCATCAAACAACGTGCTCTCTTAAAAGGGAGTTTAATAAGGAAATAGAATTAACGAGAATTGGATTGATATTTAATGGCTGATTATGGAATGTCTGATGTAGCAGCTTTTATTACTCGTGAAAGGGGAGATAAAGACTTGAGCCTGAAGCAGGAAGACTTTCAATTAGTTGTGGCTAATTCCATTCAATTGCCTCTTGCCGGGTGGGGGGTCACACTGCTGAGTTCGTGAAAGCTGAATGGCTCTCTACGGACAACATATGGAATCAAGCATGGGAATGCCTGGAGGAGGGCACCCTATGGATGATAGGGAAAACTTAGACCTTCCTTGTCTCCCTGGAGTGCCTTTAGAAATGCTTACTAAGTCTAACTTTACCCAGTAGTTTCTTAATGACAGGTGGTCCACTGGATGTAGATGGATTTCAGAAAACTGTGTGGGCCTTGATTGGAAGTTGAGTTGAATCAAAGTGTTTGGGGGGGCATTCGATACCTACTTAAACGGTCTTAAAGGGAACTGACCTAATTAGGATTTTGTTTTGCAGATAATTTGGTGGCACACTAAAAACAAATTACAGTTTATTTGGTTAGCACAGTCTTTAATTACATTTCCGCCAGTAGTAAATTGTCTCAATACATGTCTGCATTCCTTAAACGTATGTGAAAATACATTACACTTGTGTAAATAAGCGCTGGGTCTCTTGTCAGAGGCCCTACTGTGATCACTCATCAAGCAGCCTCTCCATCCTTGTACTTCGGTGACTTCTGACCGTCTTTGGGAGGCATCACCAAGCCATGTGGTCTCAGGTTCTTTATTGTCAATGTTTCCTTTGTTTACTCTCAAAGGTCTGTTCCCCACCTCAGAGAAGAGCAAAAGGCAACATGCAATCCTTCTCCCCTGTTATTTTGTGTATTGCCATAGGTGTGAGCTGCTCCTAGTTAAACCTTACATAATTACAAAAGCTCTTAAGTAGATGGCTTCCAAGACCAGGGAGTGAATAGAAAATGTGTATTGTTCACCACAGCCTTCCTTCCTTGGGCTTTTAAAATAGTAAATATTTGTCTTTGGAATAGTTTATGAGAAAGTTCAGAAAAATATGCCGTGTGTCTTTTGTTTCCTTTGTTGAATCTACAAGTTAGGAATGTCTGTGCTCCCTGTGTGTGTGTGTGTGTGTGTGTGTGTGTGTGTGTGTGTGTGCTCGAGGGCGCGAGCACACACGTGTTCCCCACTTTATCCAGTTGTCCTTTATTGCCATAGGAGAGCCTTGTGTGGAAAACTGAGTAGTTGGAGCTAAACAATAATAACACTGTACTCGCTTCTGCTTTCAGAAGGAACCTGCAGTTCTTTAATGAAAGTCGCTGTTAAAAAAGTTACTGCTGGAGCCTCAGTCAAAGAGCTTTGTGCCTCTCCGGAGCTCTGAAGCCAAAGAGGGGGGCTTGTTAAAATAACCTTATTAAGCCAAAGGGGGCAAATTGTTTGATTGCCAACTCGAACCTCAAATGTTATTAAATTCTCGCTGGAATTTCAGATGATTTATCTTATCACGCAGAAGTGTTGGGGCTCTTAACAGGGCTGAGGAGAAAGTCCGAAAGGTAGTTTGTACTCAGTGACTGCCTGTTCTGAGTCTTCTGGAATGGGGTCCTTACTGTTGGGGGTGGGGAGGGAGTAGCAGTCCTTATGTTTTCCACAGCTGTTTCTCTATAGTTTCCAGACCAAAACTTGAGCATGGCAGGCTGATTTACGAGTCGCTTTGGATCAGTGTTTTAAAACAGCTACAGCCTGCCTTTTTGTTTTTCGGCTTTCCATATTTCTGCTGAGTTAGCAGCACAGCAGGCCCCGGTGGGATTGATTAAGAAGCTACGCTGTATTTGTGTTTTCAAATTTGAATTGGAAGTCGGATTTCCAAATGCTTAGAAAGAAGAAAATGATAGCTAGAACCAAATGTTGTAAAATGAATAATTTTCACATACACTCATTGACTCAATAAAACGCAGAGTGACTCTACAATATACGGGGGGTGGGGGGTGGGGGGGGCGGGGTTGATCTTTCTAGGCCTATGCCCCATGGCTTTCTGGGTAAGTTAGTTAGCGTCTCCCCACCTTTCCTATCTATTGACCTCATCGCAGCAAGTCTTTTTAAAAAGTTTCCTGTGGAAGATGTTCTTTCACGGAACTGCACATAAGGATGAATCTGCCCTCCCGGTTGACTGGTTTCTTTCCTGGGTTTGAAGAAACCCTGGAAACATTGTATCCCCACATCTCTCTTTAGTGCTCCAGCCATAAAAACAATATAGGGAAGACTTACTGAAAGTGGTGTCCTCTAAAAGGAAGGTAATTCTTTCTGAAACATATAGTACTTTAAAATCTAAATTTAGGTAAATTAAAAGTTTCATGGCTTTAAGCATTTAGCAGTAAAAGTCTCTTAAGAAGCATTTTTTTTCCTCCCACGTATAATGTGGCTTTAATAGTACACAGAGCTCAGGATGGAAGCACTTGCAATAACTGAAATATGTATAGCTGCCAGCTCCTGCTGGAGGACATGCAACCAGTGTCCCCAGAGTGTGCACTGGGCTGAAGGCCTGTTCCCAGTTCAAAGGTCTTTTGTTTTGGGAATCTCATCCTATTTTGGAGAACTCTGAGCACCCAAATCTCTTTTTCTCCCAGTATCTCCCTGTGAAAGAATCCTCCCAAGGAGCAGAGAGCAATTCTTAGCTCTCCTTTTCTTTCTTTTAATTTAAAAGAAAATTAACTGTATTAAATGTAAATACCAGATTGGTCCCCCCCTGTGCTTTCCAACACAGGAAACAATGCTGGCTGGGGGCGGGCTCAGCATTCTTGAGCTAAGTGGCTCCAAATGACTGTCTGTGGAGCGAGGCTGAAGTCCCAGGTGGAGGGCTCTTTTCTTGGTTGTGTTTTAAAGCTTGTGGGCAATCTGTGACTGTCTGGGGTGCTAAAGCACACAGGTTTTGTTTGACTGCTAACGTGAGTTGTTGGGCTCACGGCTTCCTTGATGAACTCCAGATGGACTTGGGCTGGACTGTGAGGGAAAGTGTCTGGCTCCAGCCAGCGTGGTGAGCGTGCACAGCAGTGGTTGTAATTGCAGGATTTTTATAGTTTAAAACTGAGCCAGATTTTTTTCCCCCTTCATGTTATAACTCCACCAGAATAAATCAACTCATGACTGTTACTGTCTGGTAGGTCTTTAGGCAAACAGAGCTTAAATAAAATCTTTGCAAGTTCTTTTTTATGTTGTTTTAAGGTGAAATACAGAAATCAGGGCTTATTCTCAAAAAGTTTGGAGAATGACAGTATCCTTAATTTTGAATTGTCGACTAAGCAAGAAGTAACATTATTTGTCTTAGTGTGTGATTTTTATTTTTATTTTTGTTGTTTGTGGGAGCGTATTCTGATGTACATTGCATGGCTCATACTTGTCAGCAACTAACTTTAATTATCTAACACTTTGGTTATTTAAAAAAAAAATCTTCATTTTAAACACGGAAGAATTAACTTAGGGCCAGCTTGCCTCTTCCAGGAGAAGCGTCCAGCCACATGGTGCTTAAGCCTGGTTTCTGGTGGCTATTCTGCCATTTCATCTCCATTATACTAGTTTGGCAGCTGCATGTAGACAGGGTGCTGAAACATTTGTTGGATTTTGATCCTTATTTCCGATCTTGGTGCTGAGTAAACTTTCCAGCCCAGAACACAGTATAGACAGGAGTTCGTTACTTTTAGTACTTTGTTGCCTGCGGGAATTGTTACTAAGTTTGACTGAGCCTTTGGGTAAGAAGCACATTTCTTTTAGTTTCTGAAAAACGTTCACGGGATACTTGTAGCATTGGCCAGGGGTTACTAGGTGGTTAGTGTAGTTTAAATAGTGTGCTACATTGGTAGATGTTGAAATTCAAGGAGTTTTTGAAAGAGAGGGTTCAGGCTGTGGTATATCCTTTTGAGCATGTACTTTCATGTACTTTCAGGGGCGCGAGTGCATGCGAGCACACACAAACACACACACACACACACACACACACACACACACACACACACACCACCACACTAGGAATCTAGCCCTTTAACACATTGAAACAAGGAAATACCCATGGCTACCAACTTCTGTTCCTTTCCACTGTAGTAAGTACATTGCTACTTAATTTTGTGATAATGAAAGTGTTTTTATTCGGAGTCCTTGTTTCAGTAACCTGCCTAATTAGCCACTTTTCATAGTCTATGATGTCACTGTATCAGGTTGGGAGGGGGTTTTGAGAAGATGAGGCAGTTCACAAAGACCGGTTCACCAAGTGCCAGAAAACATCTCTTAAAATGCTCCTGGGCTTCAAGAATTTGAATCTGCCAGCCTCTTAAACTAATTCTGTCCTCAGAGTTTGTTGTTTTGACTTTGACATTTGGTTGTCATTTAATTTGTGGATAGAATGGTCCAATTATTTCTCTTCTTGTCACTGGTGTTGAGAGAAAGAATTCAAAGCCCCCGTTCTGCCTAGTGGGTCATTAAGTGATATTAGTGACATTTAAGAAACTACTTGTAATATGACTTTTGTTTTCTTACAGGGACCTGAGTCACAACAGATTATCTTTTATCCCGACGAGTTCCCTGAGCCATCTTCAAAGCCTTCAAGAAGTGTGAGTCTCACTTATCTCTCTTTTGAGGGTTGCATAAAGTATTTCCCCCCGGGACCATTTCTTGGGACGAACCTTTGGACGATAAGAATGTCCTCAAACTTTTAACTTGGGTGATGGCCTCTAAATATTTTAAGGTGTTTGCATGCCTTTGGATTTCAGATGATCTAATTGTTTTTGTTTGTTTGTTTGTTTGTTTGTTCTTTTGGCATTTACAGGAAGCTGAAC
The DNA here is from genome assembly GCF_008632895.1 of Mastomys coucha. Classification (NCBI taxonomy): domain Eukaryota; kingdom Metazoa; phylum Chordata; class Mammalia; order Rodentia; family Muridae; genus Mastomys; species Mastomys coucha. The sequence continues at coordinate 53,201,047 of NW_022196910.1, forward strand.
AACAATGAATTAGAGACCATTCCAAACCTGGGACCAATCTCTGCAAATATTAGACAGCTATCCTTGTAAGTGAAGCCAGCATCATTCCCATGTATATTTATCGGAGCAGTGGATGATATCTAGATCAGTGGTTCTCAACCTGTGTGTCATGACCCCTTTGTGTGTGGGAGAGGTGCTATATATCAGATATCCTGCATATCAGATATTTACATTATGATTCATAACAGTAGCAAATTGCAGATATGAAGTAGCAATGAAGCAGTTTTATGTTGGGGGGGGCGGTCACCACAACATGAGCAGCTCTAAGAAGTGGTCACAGCATTAGCGGGTTTAGAATCACTCATCTGGACTAGCATACAGTTCTTACAAGCAAACTTTGAGTACCCTTCCCACAGCACAACAAAGAAGACCTCTATGGGTTAACTTTATTTCCACTTCTAAACTTTGAGCATTTATTAATTCATTTACTTATGCTTATTTATGATGCTGGGAATGGAACCCAGAGAGCTTCTTGCTAGGCAATCCATTAAACTACAACTCCCTTAAACATCCTTTCAACAAAAAATACTTTACACATTTTACTTGCTATCTTGACTTCCAGGATTCAAAAAAACTACCTTGAGCTTTGATTATATCCTGTAGACTAGAACTTAAAATTCTGTCATTGCATAGCAGTTGGCATAGGAACTGTGCGTTATGGTAATGTTTGTAGAGAATGGTCAGACTTACTGTGTGAGGCTGGTGGGAGCTGGTTATATGCCATGGAGACATCTTTGTTTTTACCTATGTGTGTATGTGGATCTGTGCAAATTCGAGTGCAAGTGACCTTAGATTCCAAAAGAGGGTGCTGGATGCCCTGGGTTGGTTATCAGCTGCTGGATGTGGGTGCTGGGATTTGAGCCACTTCGTACTACCTCTTGAGCATGGCTCCTGGTGTTGGAATAGGGTTTGGAACCCTAACTGAAAATGTGGACACAAGTCAAAGTAATAAGTGAAGTCAAAATGTTAGTTTGCAAAGTTTACAGATAAAATTAAAAAATGTGTCAAATTTCCTGTATTTTCAGTGCAGATAACATTTATATTCATGGATTTGAGGCCAGTTTTGGGACCATCTTGTCTTTGCAGCATTTAGAAGTAGCATTTTGTATGTTCTAGGTCTTAATTTCTAAAATCAAGCCATTTCCCATTTTGATCTTCAGTAATTAAAAGTTTTGCTTGTTTCTAAAGTTCTTTACATGGTTTGATAAAAACCACTATTCTTTTTTTTTTTAATTGTCCTAGGAAGGGTGTTGGGAGGGTTGAAATTATATAGTAAATTTCAGGCGAGCTGGTCAATCAATTAAAGTGATCACTCTCCAATTGCTTCCATCTGGTGATTTATAGTGGTTTGTTTTTACTGAAGGCTCAGGTCAGCCGAGTCACCCTGCAGCCGCCCTGTCTGCTTTCTTCTGTTTGAATAAGAACTAAGTGGCATTTGATACTGATGTGGTTTCTCCACAGATCAGAACCAGAGACGAATGAAAGAAAAGGCACTTGGTATTTGCCAAATAAATGCTGAATTAAAAAAAAAGAAAAGAAAAGTTTTTGTATTAGTTCTAATACCTATTTTCTTCATATTTTAATGTCATCTGAGTGGAAGAGATCTTGCAGCACCGTAGTTATTCTTGACTGACCAAGGGGGCCCTTCGGAATCCCTCTATCCTGTTGTCTTTGTGTTTTGGCAGATTCTATCAGCATGCTTAAGAGCCTGGCACAATGGTGGCTGAGGGTCAGCAGTGTGGGGTTTTTTTTTTTTTTTCATGGCTTAGGGTCCAAAGCCAAAGAACATGTGAGGAAGTTATGAAATTCTCTTGGAACTAAGTAGCAACCTGAATACCATCACTTGTAGCTAGAAAGCTAGAGGCCAGAATAACTCTTGCCCGAAAGTTATGAATCTTCCACAGGCTGTTTCTGTATGTGTTTGGTGTTAGTGAGGCTGTGTGTCAAATTAGTCTCAATAATCTTACTTCCTTTCCCTCTTGTTGGTCATAGTCCATCTGGGCAGCCGAAGTTTTGTTCTCACATAATGAGGGGCCCAATTATTGCTTAGCTTAGGAAGTCCCTGTGGGTGGTGATTTATGTGAGGAGCCTGCTCATACAATATGGAGACTGAAAAGGAGTTTTTATGCCCATGAAATGTCTTGAAAATTTTACCTCTCTGGTGGCTTCTTTCTACAAAGGTTTTATTTTTCTCCTGAGGGCTCTTCTGAATATTGCAATATATGGTTATTTCTAAAGCGTTAATATCCTCTGTACCATATTGTATAGATAGAACATTTTCCTTTATAGAAAAACCCTTGAAAGTAATGTCAGCTAAATATCAGTACTGTTAAATACATTTCTGAAATTGCAAAAA
>NW_022196910.1:53208609-53219496 GCF_008632895.1 Mastomys coucha
TTTTTCTGTATTGTAAGCCCTGGGGTATGTTAGAAGCACAAAAGGAGGTTATTCTTCTCTGGGAATGACACACAGCATTGGCTCCTGGATTGTGCCCAGGGTGGAGCAAAATGAGATTGAAGTACAGATTCTCCCCAGCTTACAGTGTTTCAGCTCAGTATTTCGGCTGGACAAGTGGCTTAAGAGCACATTCCAACAATGACCCTGCTTTCTGCCTTTAGTACATATAATAAGTTACATGAGACAGCACCTAGTTGTAAAATAGGTTTTCTGTTAGATGATTCTGCCTGTCTATGGGTGAATATATGTTTGAACGTGCTTAAGACAGGTTTAGTCTAAGCTTGGGTAGCCTGCTGCAGATGGCTGTCCCCACTGCTGCCCTCCGAGTGGCCTGTGGGTAATGAGTGGTTCGATCCCATCTTATGTCCTGTCATACCTGAGAAGTGTTGGAGGCACAGAAAGGAGTGAGAATCACACTTTCTTTTGGTGTGGGGTCAGCTGCAGAGACAACTGTAGTTGTCTAGATTTGCTAGATTTGCTATTAAATGCATTTTTAATCTTAGAATACTTCCACATATGATGTTTTTGCTGGGATATCATGATATTTTAAGTCTGGAGAAATATATGTTCTGTTGTTTATATAGTGAGTACAACCCATATCAACTATACATTCTCGTGCATTCCAAAAATCCGACTCCTGGGTTGGTTTGGGATCCAGTTGAGGTACTGTTGCTTGGTCACATGACACTGAGTTTATCTGAAGACTTCATCAAGCTTAATTATAGCGTTTAAAAATAGCATTAGTGATTTTAGTAGGTTTGTAGCTCAGAAATCAAGTCACATGTTGAAGGCAAAGCATTATAAAAATTTCAAGTAGTAACGTACCTGAATAATTTTATAACCAGGTGGTAAAGACACAAATAGTTGTTTTAACCAAAACTTTCATTAAGTCAATATTTGAAGAGAGGTCACAAGTTTGTCATATTAATTATGAGACTTGAGGAGCAACTGTAGCAGAAAGTAAAACATAGGTTTCTAATGGGAGTCAAGCCAGCAAGCTTTGTTTTGATTAGGTGGGCACAAACCATCCCCAGTGCTTGCCCACATCTGGCTGCAGGGGAGATGATGGAATCTGACCAGCTCAACTGTAAAACTCCTCCCAAGCTCCTGCATCCTGCCGACATACAAATGGACTGGTGTCTTCCTGTGCAGGGAGTCTTGCCTTAGAGGCCTCTGCCCGTCTCCCACGAGTGTAAACCAGATACTACTGTGTTGGTGGAGCAACAGTCCGACGAAGTAAGCACATAAGCATCTTAATACCTTATGTGGATCTCTCCCACTGGGCTTGAAAGGGTTTACATACAGCTTGCACGTAAAAGGGTTTACTGTGCACAGAGCTGTATGGGTAACCACAGTGTGATTACCCTCCTCGCTTTTACTCATTTACTAACTTGGCCCTAGAATACAGACGTACTGGGTTTTCAGTTCTCTACTTAGAATAACTGAATTTGAAATGTGTGTTTTTTTCATCATCACATGGCTTTTCAGGGCTTTCAGAGTCTTTCCACGGCTTGGTAGGTCAAACTTGGAATCTCTGTTGAGATGTACAGTACTCTGCAAGCCCTCTTCAAACTGGACACTCTGGAGCCATCCCTTAGGTCTGAGTATGGACCAGGAATCTTTCCATGTGCTTTGCCCTGTACTGCACGATCTCTCTGCTGTCTGCCATTCCTGTGCCTCAGCCTAGATGCCATCCTTATGGGAGTTTGTTTGCTTGTTTGTTTTGAGGTAGGGTCTCACAACATAGTCTTGGCTATTCTGGAGTTCAGTATGGCTTGCTCTTAGTTAACCACAGAGTTAGCTTTTCTGATCATCCATCTGTTAGAATTTGTTTTTACTTATTAAACTTGTTTTTTCCTCCCTTTAAGACAAGAGTATTAGATGTGACAGCAGTGACCTATTAGACAGTCTTTCCCCCTAAAGTCAACTTCCATTCCCTTGAGTGTGTCCTATAGAATGTTTTCCGAAAAACTTCTGGGCTGCCATAGCCTGCCTCCTTTCCTCATTCGTCCCCACTTTGGGTTAGCCATTTCAAGTGCTGCTTTGAGCAGTGGGACGGCTTCTACCAGGAAGCATCTTCATGCCAAGTGAGGCTTGTTCTGCCAAGACAGACAAAACAAAGTTCCAGCCAGTGAGCTCTGGATGATTGGGGTGGCAAGATTCAACATGCGGCTCTATTCTGGTCTGGCTACTTTCGCCCCTTCCTTTTCTAACTTCAGCTTCTGTGATAGCTTCTGAAGGCCAGAGGTTCAGGACTCTTGTTTGTTGGAGACCAAAACAATGAGGCAGTGTTGTAACCCACAGCGCCTCTTCTTTTTTTGGATGAAAGTTGCTTAAGCACAAAATTCAAAACATGAAAGGGGAGGCAATTATAAATACAAATGCCTCCTTTCTAGCACCTAATACCACCTGCCTGGCTGTCTCATTCCCTTGTTGTGTGGCTTCAGCCAGAAGACAGAGCACTCTATAGAGTAAGGTTGAGTAAGATTTTAAGAGACTAGTCACACTTCTGGTACCTTAGAGCATAGGATAAGTTGGGTATTTATTGTTGAACTGTCAAATTTGTTACATATGGTCAGTTTACATTTTTTTGTAGCAAAGAAATATAATGTAGAATAGTCAAAATGAAAACATACAAATATACATATAAACACACATATGTGTATATATATATATGTGCATGGCTATCTGTCACAGAAGGGGGGCTTTTCTTTATAATCCTACATGTAACATTGCCTAGGATAGATGGCAAAATTCTTCCAAGGTGAAGAAAGACTTACGGATTTGGGCACATCATCAATTCATTGAATGATTCTTTTTCTCTTCCTCACTATACCATATGGTTATCAAAGAGAATTTTCAAAGAATTAGAAACTGTTTCAGATGTTATATAACTGTTGTAACCCATTTTTAAAATTTTCTATTAATGTCTGTGCACAGTTGTAATATCTTGGAACTGGAAGAGGCATTTTCCTCTATGGGAAAAAAGAATCCCTGAAAGAGAAATTCTTGAGTCTCTCCATGAAGCCCCTAAAATCCTCCTGGGCAGGAGCTTTTTCTGGTGAGCACCCTTCCCAGAGAAACCAACTCCATGGTTGTAGTTGCTAGAACTTACCTCTCTGTGGCTGGGAGGAAACTTCTAGTTTGGGCATTATATGCTTTTAAACATAAGTTCTGTTTTTGTTTGTTTTTTTACAAGGCCTTCTGTCCATCATTAGTCATTGGTCTATTGTTTGTTTGTTTGTTATTGTTTGTTTGTTAGAACAGGGCCTCACTCTGTAGACTCAGCTCTCTCCCAGTTCCTCTACCTCAGCTCCATGCTGGACTACAGGCATCCCTGCCATCCATGGTTTCTTCCATGTCTAGTGTGAAATCCTCATACCTTTTTCTTGCATGACTTACAGGCTCGACCAGCCCTGCTCAGGAGTGCCTCTGTGATGATAAGCATCCCTAAGCTCACTGTTAGTATGCATGAAGAACAGGGTTGTGAGCATGCCCGCCCATGGGATTCCAAACACCACATTTTCTGTGTCTTCTCAGAGGGACCTCTAAGATCAGGATATGCTGCCTGTTGCTCTGTGAACCAAATCAAAGAATAAAATAGAATTAATTTAACTTGGTGGATACATGCACACCGAATCTCTCTATGACATCTGGTTATTTGCTTGCGGTTTCAAACAGTGGCACACTCTTGTTCTTATTAATAAGTGACAGTCCCTGTATCAGCCAATAAAACAGTTTATTTATATTCGAGAAGCAAAGTTAAATGTCTGACTTTTGCTCATTGATAAGTACAATGTAAATATCATGTTACTGATTGAATTACTGCAGAAGACGTGTGTTAAGCATGTTACACTAAGCACATGTTACACTAAGCACATTCATCCTGCTCTGTTCTCTCATGTAGCCACCTAAAAATGAAAGGAGTAGAAAGAAAGAAAGAAAGAAAGAAAGAAAGAAAGAAAGAAAGAAAGAAAGAAAGAGAAAGAGAGAGAAAGAAAGGAAGAAAGGAGGAGAGAAAGAAAGAAAGAAAGAGAAAGAAAGGAAGAAAGGAGGAAAGAAAGAAAGAAAGAAAGAAAACAAAGTAAATACCAACAGGAACAAAGAGAAGATAACAGGACAAATGAAAATATCACAAAAAGTTTGCAAGCAAGTGGATAAATCATAAACTTAAGTAGGGAGAAAGTGAGAGCTACTGTGTGTGTGTGGGTGGGCATATGTGCTCATGTGTGTGTTCTTGTGTATGTGCATGCACATGCATGTGTGTGTGTTTGTGTGTGCATGTGTGCACATGTGTACTTGCACGTGTGCTCATATGTGTGTATGTGTACATGGGCATGTGTGTCTGCACACGTGTATGTTTGCACACGTGTTCTTGTGTGTGTATGCACATGTGTATGGGTGCGTGTGTGTTCATGTATGTGTATACAGATGTGCATGTGCTGCTGATCCTCAGGATATTTCAGAGATTGAAAACCTATAAAAGTGGAAGTGCCTGACCTCTGCAATCCAGCTCATAGCCCAGTAGCTGCCTGCAACTGACACACAGGATTGCAAGTTTATGTCCAGAACAACTTTAGCAGAGTCTGTGGAGTTTGGGTGAGATGGAGGACTTTGCCTCAGTCTGGGAAACAGAGTCAAACATGAATGCTCAGGTTCCATCCTCCTCGTATTTCCATTAGCTTTCTCAGGTGACAACCATGCTTATACCCATAGCCTGAGGATTCTAAGAACATCTGTCTCCTTTAGGGAACATCTCTCCTCTGTGTCACCTGTGTGGATGCTTACCATTTAACAACATGCCTACCTGAAGTCTTTAGTTAGCTTATATTCCCTACTTTCTTTATGAGACAGGCTCTCATGTAGCTCTCGATGTCCTCCCTAGAAATCAGACAATGACTTTGAACTTCTGATCTCCTAAGAACTGGGATTAATGGAGGGCGCCACTGTGCTTTATGTATGTGGTCCTGGAGAACAAATCCAGAGGTTTGTATTTGCAAGGCAAGAATTCCACCACCTTAGCTACAGCTACACCCCACTGCCTTTCAACTGTTTTTTTGTTTTGTTTTGTTTTAGTTTGGGTTTGTTTGGCTTGGGGTTTTGAGATAAGTTCTTGCTGAATAGCTCAGAATGGCTTTTGAACTCAGTATCTTTCCTCCTCAGCCTCCCAAAGGCTAGGATTACATGTGCTTACTGCCCTGCCTGGTTTTAGTAAGATCTGTTCTTCTTTAAGAACTTATTTAAGAACATATTTAAGAAAATATGAATGAATATCTGCTGCTTTTCAAAGTTAGAGTCTGAAACAAATGAAAACAAGGGATTTGGAGACATTAGAGGGAGGAACAGATCCAATGTCCTTGGGGCCAAAAGATGAGATGCTCAAGCCACCAAAACAGAAGAACCTGGTGAAAACATACAAGCGTAGGAAATTCAGGAAGTTGAAAGTGCAAATGTTCACCAAGCTGTAAAATTGAACTTAAGAGAGCAGAGTCACTTTAACAAAGAAATAAAAGTGCTGGGAGAGAGTGAAAAATTCTCCCAGAGAGAACCAAAAGACAAAGAGGGGTGTGGAACAGGCTGGAGGAGCGAGAAGGTTGGGAGTATTGCCCAAGAAAGCAGGCTCCTCTGTGTGCTGAATTCCACCAAAAGACATCCATAGAAAAAGGGAAGAGGTTACCAAAGATACAGGCAAAACAAAACAAAACAAATCAAACAAAAAAAAAAAACTTAGACCTGAGAAGCAGCATAGTTCTCTTGAAAGGGCCTACTGTGTGCCAGCATGGGTCCAACTGTGTGCCAGCACAATGAAAAAGACAAAAGGCTTTCAGTGGGACATTGTTGTGAAATTTCAACATGTTGGGACCATGGCAAGAAGCTCTGAAGGGAGGCCTCTCAGTTTGACATGCCTCAGGACTCCTAGCAGCAGGACCTTCCTGGTAGAAGTGGTAGAAACACAGACCCTTAGATCTGTCTTCCTCTGCACACATACACTGAGTAGAACCACAGTGATGTAGCATTCTACAACCTTGCCTCAAGAATATGCTCTTCCAGCTCTGATGTTGGCTCAGGTTTGAGCATCACTCAGGTGAAGGATCTGCTTTCTAACACTCCCTGTGAGCACCAAGCCTTCCCAGTCCTGAAGGACAACAGCTTCTTGTCTGGACACAGTGCATAACCAAACTGCCAGACCCACAGTTGTTACCAAACATGGAGAAGCTAATGGGAGATGAGGTCTGGGAAAAATGAGAACATAAACTGATACCAGTAAGGATCAGTGGGTACAGGGACACATTGTAAAAGAGATCTCTAGAGCCAGACACTGAAATTCTTTCCTGGAGCCTCTGTAGCAAACCTGGTCATTCATAGTGCTCTGTCATGCAGACCTTGCTTCCCAGCTGGTCATGGCGGGGTGAGATCTTTGTATTTCATTTCTGTCTGGGTTCACGAAGTACAGCAGAGCAAGATGTTAAACTAGGAAGAGATTAAAGTCCTCTCAGGCACCGTAGTTTGAATTATTATATCAAAGGACCTTAACTTTGAGCCAGTTGCTCCATATAAGCCTCCATAGGTGTGTTTGCTTTCCTGCCCTCCAGGGGGACGGAGAGGGGCGTGGACCATTCTCTGGTGCACTTGGGTATGGATTGTCCTTCTCACGGATGTGTACAGCACATATGTGGAGGTCAGGGAACAATCTGGGGACTACAGAGCTGCCATGTGGATCCTAGGGCACAGAGTCAGGTGGTCAGGCCTTGAGCGAGTGCTATTACCTGCTGAGCCATCTCCTGGCCCCAGAATTGGCTTTATTGCACCTGAGTTATCTTACATTAAAGTAAGTTTGCAGTAACTTCCTCCCTCATCATCCTCTTTGGGAATTTGCTGTCAACTCCTGTTTGCACAGAGGACCAACTTGAACTTATACCTGGAACCAGAGAAGGGCTGTGTTGTATGTGGTGTGAATGGGCTATTGACCCAGATTTTGTTTTTCATTTTAACATGTGTTATACCTGGCAGTCATACAGAGCCCTGATTATTGTGGGGCCGCTATTAAAATACTGTGTTGTGGCCATCTTTACCCTGCTTGTGATCCAGAAGATAATTATACTCCGTGTTGATCTGGCTTTTAGCTAAGAGGAGGCGACAGGCTTCTCCCCACACCACAGCTCCCTTGCTGGGGAACAGCATTAGTTCCTTTAAGTATAGAATAGAGTGTATTCAAGGCATGGGGAGGGGAGTTAAGAGAGTAGTAGAGGCTGGCCATGACCACGTGGAGAAAGGGGAGAAAGGAATGGGGAGAGAGGGAGAGCGAGCGAGGAGGGAAGAGAGGGGTGAGAGAAGTAAGAGCACAGTGCTAGTCCTTCATCGAGACTGTCCTGAAGCCGCCACGGCTGGCCCCCTTGGTGCTAGTGGGCCAGTCTAAGCACGCGTGCTCTCTTCATGAAACTTCCTCGTTATCTTGTTCACAGAGGCGAGCCAAGGCTGTTGTTTATTTTCATCTGTGTGAGAGACACAGATTTTGCCTGCCAACTCTCTCTTTTAAAAGAAGTTGGATCCTACGGGGAGTTAGTTGATTCAGCCAAAGTAGTTTTCAAGAAGGCTCAAGGAAAACTTTTTTTTTCTTTTTGGCTGGGGATGGGGATGCTGTGTGTGTGTGTGTGTGTGTGTGTGTGTGTGTGTGTGTGTGTGTGTGTGATGAATATTGGAAACAAGTGCCCTTTAATGTCTTTGGACAATGTTGTGTTTTCATTAGTAACTTGTGATTTCTTTATGTATGGCGTTAAGCTGGTTTCTCGTAAGTATATATAAAGATCAGTACAATCCTAGACTGTACCAATCAATATATTTAATGTGCTTGCATGGAATGACCACAGATTCAGCAGTTGTTAGAGGCAGCTGAAGCATAGAACTGGAGGGATGCAAGTTGGGGGAATCATTCCGAGTAGAGAGGCTCTGCCATATCTGAAACATGGTTTCCTATCCTCTCCAAAGGAGAGTGCCTCCTGTACATAGCCAAGATCACATGCCCTGACACATTCGGCCTGTAAGATCTTGAGCTGCCTTTCATCTGGTGCAATGGGTAGGAGACAACCGAAACTATTGGCAGAGGTTCCTTACTTATCAAGGAGCCAGATTGGTTCAGGAATTCTGGTGCAAGACAAACCTGCCATTCCTGCTCCTCACCAGCAGAGACCATTCTATTTCAAAGTCCCTTTCCTCACCCTGGAGGTAAATAATCAACATTTAAATTCACTTCAGGCGTGTGTGTGAGTGCTTTTGAGGCAGTTGTACATTCTGGAGATCACAGTGAGTGGGAAGTAGAAGCTATCCTGGCTGTATTCTGCTCTGGGTGACTCCACCTCGGTTTACTCTGAGTGTTGGTTTAAAGGAGCACATTCCTAGTATGTGGAGATGGTGCTTCACCATTTTCTCAGAAGTTCAGGGCATGCTGAAGTGTTGCTAGTGGTCCTTTCTATTCGTAATGCTTCATATCTGCCGTGCAGGAGGGCGTCTCGCTTCTCACACCCAACACCAACAGGAAAGTAACAGAGTGAATGCAAACTCCTCTGGAGTTGAACTTGGTCCCAGGGCCAGAGCTGTAGAGTGTGGAACCCCTGCTTGTGTGCAGGAGGGAGCAAAGCCTTGGCTTCACTTTGGAAGTCAGAAGAAGCGTGATACGTGACCCCCCAAACATGACATTTAAGCAGATCATTGCCATGGCACCACAGTATCTTCTTCTGTCCTCTCTATTGATCTGGAAGCCTCACAAATGGCGCATCTGTTCTTATCCACCCTTCAGCTGGTACTGACGTCACCCCATCAATTGGAAACTCCAGGCCTTTCCCTATGGGAGATCCCATAGCCTACCCTGATTCCCAGGGTCCGACTTAACCTAGGCCATCTCAGCTACCCTATTCTTTTTTATTTAAGTTTTTATTAAGATATGCATGCATATCTGCGTGTGTGTATGTATGTGTGTGTGTCACATGTGTGCAGGCGTCCTCAGGATAGGGTGCTGGATCTGAGGACCTCTAGTTACAGGGGATGGTGAGCCCCTTGTAGGTGCTTGGATCTGAACTCACATCCCCTGGAAGAGTAGCGAGTCCTCTTAACCTGTGGGTCATCTCTTTAGTCCCAGCTACTTCAGTCTTGAATGTCAACCTTTGTGTCTGTACCTGTGAGCACTGTATTCCAGCCAGTCAAGCACACTCCATTTCCTTGAAAAGACACTCTGCTTCATTCTCTCTTGCTTGAGCAGCTGACCTGTGGCCCTGCTTCTGATCACAGCAACACTGGCCTGGACTTCTGGCTGATTCTGCACCCCTGGAGCCTCCTCGGTGATTTCCTCGGGTAAATGTTGCCAACCTCACCGTGCTCTTCCCACCACCACCTTTGAGGTGTCTGATGCTTGAGTTTTGCCACTGTCTCTTTCTTCCTTCTCAGAGAACCAACCCTAATACTGACCTCTGTCTGTCCCTCGGTTTCGCCTTTAGAGGTGAGGCTCCAGGGAAGTCCAGGGCATCTTGATCTTGTTCATGGTTAGGCCTCTCTCCACCATTCTTAGAGTAAATATCATCAGAGAAAACTGATGTGCCATATTAGCCTCTTCATCTTAAGGTGTTTGGCAAAGTTTCCTGGTAGATGGCATTGGTGACAAAATTAAGCCATTAATTTTTGGACATATGAAGCCAAGGTTGAAATACCTGAGGCTGCTCTCTGTCCGGTGGCCTCTTTGAAATCTGGAAGGAAGCAACTGTCTTAGGCTTCCTACCAGCCATGCCCCAAAGGTCTGTTTGTCTTGAAAGGACTAATTATAAGTCACCTCAGCAGTGATTTGACCGTGGAACTCTCTGTACCATCAACACATGGAGGACTAAATATTCCTAGTCTCTGATGGGTTTGTGTGGGTCTGAAGCAGCATCCAGGCCTTGTTATTTGGGCAATGGAAAGATGCCATGTGTGTGGAATGTTAGTGATGGATAAGGAGTTTGTTTTTAATCAAGCACTGCACACATTCTGCCCTAGTATGAGTCAGCGGTGGTGCTTTTCGATGTGTTGATGAATTTTGGCGTTTATCCCTATTTGGAGAAAAGCTAAAGCTGTGCCTGAATTGGATCTTTGTCTTCTGCTAGCAGTTGTTTGGGGCCCAATCACTGAATTACACTTATTTTGAGAGTTTCAGGTGATGTGAGAATTTTTTTTTCATTTTTTTTTTAAATGTAGTTACTTCTCTATTTCTTTTTAAAACTCTCTTTCATGATATAAAGCAAGTTTTTTTTTTTTGTATATTTGTTTATTTTCATTTTAAACTGGTACCTATCAGGTGGTAATTCGCCAGTTAGTCTAAGGTAATAAGTAACTTGAGTTTGGATTTGATTCAGTTCCATTAGGGCAGATTTAAATGTCTGATACAGGAGCTATTATCCTGGCGGTTGTGAGGGATTGTTGTGCTGGGCAGTGAGGTTGACAAAGAGCTCACTGTGCACACTCCATCTCGCAAGGAGCACTTTCACACTGCAATTTAGGAGCTGTACAGTTCAGGAAATTGCTGGCTTTGGCTGGACCATACTTTTACTGCAAGGAAAATTTTATTCGTCACTCAAGTAATTGGCAGTTTTAATACCTTGTTCATAATTACCTTATAAACAAACGAATATATAAACCAAAGATTGTGTGGCTTGTTATCTGAGTTGTATGTAGCCTTATTTGACCAATATGATAGACACCTGGTGGGTCTCATTTTCCTTACGTCAAAATAACTAATGCGCACCGTTTATTAGGAGAAAAAAACCTCCTAATAATAACAAAACCAAACACTGCACTATTGGGTTG
>NW_022196910.1:53219506-53272268 GCF_008632895.1 Mastomys coucha
TGTTGTTGTTGTTGTTGCAAAATAGTGTTTAAGTTTGGGTAGTCTAGCCCCAGACAGCCTGGTCCAATCTAGGTGCAGACTTGAGGAGTGATGTGACACAGACCGGGTGGGTCTGGATGTTGGAACTGCTGGGTGGCTGGGAGGAGGACACTCTGGTGATAGAAACATTGGCTGTGTATTTAAGAGAAAATTTCTGTCCCCCAAATTGTGGTTTTGTTCATCCCTTATACCCTGACCCTAAGGCTTCTTGGCTTGGCTTGGCCTGCCTGCCTCCATCTCCGGGACCTAGAGATTGACTAATTGTCTAGCTTGTACCTCACAGCTAGATCAAGGAGTTTGTGCTCTGGCAAATCCAGATGTGGGAAATGGTCAGAATCACAGGTCATGGATGACTTGACTCTAAACAAAGTCTGTAAGGCTTTATGGGAATCTGAGGAACTTGGTAATCTGTGACTTGTATGTAGGACTGCTGATTTTTTTTTCTTTTTGAAATTTACTATTATCTCAGTTTGTTACTTTGTTACTCTGTATAGGAGTTTTTTTTTTTCCTTTTCTGTCTCTATCTGTCTCTATCTCTGTCTCTCTGTCTCTGTCTGTCTGTCTGTCTGTCTGTCTGTCTCTCTCTCTCTCTCTCTTCCTCTTTCTCTCTCTCTGGTGGAGTTATATTCTCTGATGATTTGCGTCTTAAAGATCAAACAGACAATAACCCTAAAATCCTTAAAGGGAATAGACTAAGGGTTTTAACTGCAGCATGAGAGGATTTAGTGTATTGTTTAGAGCCTGTGTCTCTGGAGTTCTCTCCTTACTGTCATGGAGAAAGCAGCCCCTGGCCTTTGCAGTCTCAGGAAGTCAGCCTTCTTCTAACTTTAGTGGGTACAGAGCACACAGATCCCTAGAGGTAGGTCTGTCTCCTCCAGGAGACAAGCAGATACCAATTGCAAGGGACCCTGGGTATCCCTGTGGTGATGGATCAGTGAGTCAGTTGGATTTCTATATCAGTTTGAAAATAGAACTTGAACTTTTTTTTTTTTTTGTCAAGGTAAGAAGTAGCAGCTCTTTCTGAAGGAATGTGTACAGTGAGAATTGCTGGATTAATTGCCAGAATATCACTGATGCCTTGTGTTCTGTAAAAGAAAACTAGGATGGACTGGGACCAATCCAGACTTGCTATGCGAGGTGGCTCAGAAGTGGTTGGACTAGTTATGCAAAAAGCCCCAGTTTCCCATCTTTAGATTATATTTGTAAGAGAGAAATTACTTTGTGAGTGGATGGTGTAATCTGTGCACTGTGTTTAACATAGGTCTTGACACCTAATGTGTGCCCCATTATTTCTGGTTTCATTCCATTCTAACACAGTGGTGTGAACACGAATCCCTGCCTCAAAGGAGTTTGCAGTATGGAAGAGAGTGGTGGTGTGCATGTTATAGCAAGATAAAATTTGGGATACCATAAAAGAGGTCTACCTAACTTCTGAGATGGAGAGACATGTCTGAGTCATTAGTAAGCAGCATACATACATAGGGGCTGTTTTCTAAGGATCAGATGGTCTGGCTTTTCCTTAGGGTATAAAGAGAAACCCTTGTTACAATTGTTCCCAGCTTTTTAGCTTTAATATGGTTTCTCCTGCTAAGAAATGGTCTAAAAACTCCATGCTACCACCCAGCAGCTGACTGAAACAGATGCAGAGACCCACAGCCAAACATTGGACAGAGCTTAGGGACTCTTGTGGAAGAATTGAGGGAAGGACTGAGGGCCCTGAAGGGGATAGGAACTCCACAAGAGAGACAGAACTAACTAACCTGGACCCTTGGGGTCCCCCAGAGACTGAACCACCAACCAAAGACGATACATGGCTGGACCAAGGCTTCCCTCCCTGCATATATGTAGCAGATGTATAGTATGGTCTGTTGTGGGTTCCCCAACAACTGGAGCAGAGGCTGTCCCTAGAGCTGTTGCCTATCTGTGGGTCTTCTTCCCCTAACTCATCTGCTTTGTCGGGCCTCCATGGAAGATGATGCACCTAGTCCTGCAGGGACTTGATGTGACAGGATGGAGGGGGCGAATATCCAGTGGGGACCTCCACCCTCTCAGCGAGAAAGGGAAGGGGAGAAGGGGGATGGGACATGGGAGGGGCACCCAGAGGAGGGGTCAGCAATAGGGATGTAAAGTGAATAAATATTGATGGGGGAAAAGGTCCACGCTACCTGAACATATGTGATGGCTGAGCTGACTTACAAGTTCAGTGTGCTCCTGCTTTCGAATGAGATTGTTGTGTAGTACTAATTAGTATAGTACTAAATAGCTCTAGTACCTAGGCCCATTTGTAAGAATTTGGCTGGGCATTTCCCCATTTGAAATGCAGCAGAAAAAATGGTGGAAATGTTCTGTCTCATTTGATGCTGTCAGGTACATTGGCTGTGGCTCTCTGGAAATACGGATATTATAAATAAGGAATATGTTGTTGTTGTCGTCATCGTCGTCATCGTCGTCATCGTCGTCATCGTCGTCATCGTCGTCATCGTTAGAGATATGGTCTTCTTATGTAGCTGGACTGACCCAGAACATCTGCCATTGCATCCTGAGTGGTGGCATTAGAAGTGTGTGCCTTTGTGCTTAGTGACATATACTCCCCCCACCTCTCTCTCTCTCTTTCTCTCGTGTGTGTGTGTGTGTGTGTGTGTGTGTGTGTATGTGTGTGTGTTTCTGTGTGTGTGTGTGTATTTACATATGTGTAAAGAGCTATATGTAGCCAGTGACTACCCTTGTGGTCTACTTTGATCTGTTGTGGAGACTTGTAATGTCAAGTATCTCTTAATCACCTGTCTTTAGGGACTGTGTTCAGGTGGTAGCTCTTCTGGGATACTCTGTAACACTTTCTCTGGTATTGAAGCATCTGGCAACTTAGTAACTAGTTGTAAAAACAGGGTCTCTTTCTAGCCAGGAACTAAAGCAGCCACAGAGTGGTAAGGATTGGGAGCTGATTGGCACTGTGGTGTGAGAGTACTGTCTGAAAAAAAGGAATCAGACTAGGAATCAAGAAGAAATAGGACTGGCCAGGTGGTTCTCAAGGTAAATGTGCCTGCCTGCTGTGCAAGCCTACCCAGCTGACCAGGAGCCCCAGAGCCCATGGAAACACAGAATGGAAGTAAAAAACTTCACCCTACAAAGTTCTCTTCTGATCTCCACATGTGAAGCTCTGTCCCACTAATAGTAATAACTACACTGAGTATAAATATATGAGTGTACATATATGTGTTTTAAATATTCATTGTATTATATAATATGTATCTAAAGAATAGGGAACAAAGACTATAATATATAATTATATAACATGTACAATGTATATGTACAACTTATATATACATATTATGGAATGTGGAATGAGGGAGTGTAGCCTGGTGTGCCCACTATGTGCTAGATGTTTCATTTGCTATATAATAAAACAGGAAGACATAGAAAAATAATCTGAAAGAAAAAAGATCCATCAGTTGTGTTTAAAAGCTTACTTACCCTGCCAGGTCAGTGTAAGAACATTCTTCATGTGCTCTAGTATGACCTCAGAGCATACATGGCCATGGGGCTGCTGGTTGGCATTGAGAAGTACAGTTTGGGCAAACTAGATTTCCCACTTCTGAAGAGCAGGTCAGGCATAGGTGATTTTCTTCTCCCTTTGGACTGTACTATTGACTGTTGCCGGGACTGTGTTTTAATTACAGGGCTGGGAATGCCATCGGCGAAATCTTCCCTGAACAGCTGGAAGCCTTTGAGGCCCTTGAGACTTTGGACCTGAGCAACAACAATATTTCAGAGCTGAGGGCTGCATTTCCGCCCTTACAGCTCAAGTATCTGTGAGTGTAAATTACCCCGCAGTAAGAGTACTGTTACAGCTGGGAGCGGGGCGGGGTTAAGATGCAGGGAACCGCATTTGACTGCTGCTGTTGGAATCTAACTTTCTTACTGACTTGAATAGGTTGAATAGATTCAATCTTCTTTCTTACAATTTTGTATTACCATTTTTAAAAAAAGGCCCCAAACCAATACCTTTATAACAAATTCCACACAAAGTATATATAACAAAATATATATGCCAAAGTATATGTGTGTGTGTATGTAACAAATATTTGTCACCTTCAAAGATTTGTCAGTCTTTGCTGTTAGTATATGTGTATTAGCCACCTGCTGCCTTTACCCAATTCCTGACGAGAAGCCATTTGAGGTGGGGAAGGCTTATTCCAATTGACAATTTGAGGGCACAGTTTTACCATGGAAGGGAGGGCATGCTGGAATAGTGGCAGGCAGCCCTGTCACCTTGTGGTCAGGAAGTCAGGTCACATTATAGAACCCCCAAGTCCCGCCCTCTGTGGTCTACTTCCTCTAGATAGGCCCTACCTCCCAAAGGTTCTACAGCCCTCCAAAAGAGTGCCACCTGCTGGACAATAAGTGTTGGAACTCATGAGCCTACACAGGACATTTCATATTAAAAATACAGTGTATGGACCTTCTTTATTTTTATTTACTATTTTTCTGGTACTGAATATGGAACCCAGGGCTTCTTTACACATACCAGGCGAGCGTTCTGCCAGTGAGCTATATCCCAGCCCATATGTGGAAACCTTACTTTGTTCACGGGAAACTCAGTATTAGCAATTTTAAGGATGTACTTATGGTCAGGTTCTCTGGAGAGTCTCTGCAATGGGGAGATTGGAAGCACTTTGACTTTCCAAAGAAACATGAGCAACGCTCTGCTGACCTTCAAACTCTCCACAGGTATATCAATAGCAACCGAGTTACGTCCATGGAACCGGGGTATTTTGACAATTTGGCGAGCACACTACTGGTGCTGAAGCTGAACAGGAACCGAATCTCAGCCATCCCCCCCAAGATGTTCAAACTGCCTCAGCTGCAGCACCTGTAAGTGAACATGGCCTCTTGGATATCATGGTCTTACCTCAGAACCTATGGGGTCTGGGTCTGATGCCCACAGCGGGACAGGAGAAGTTTAGAGGCAAGCAGGTGACTACCCTCCCTTTTGTGGCACAAGTGGTGGAATCTCCTGATTGGGGAAAGGCTTGCCAATTACCTCATGCCAGCTGCTGCCTGACAGGACACGTTAGACGGTGGTTGAAGGAGAAGAGTGATCACTGTGTAGCCCCTTCACAAAGGTGCCATTGTAGACTTAGGGAAGCCACAGCGTCTCTTGATAGCTGTGGTTTATGAGAATAATACCAACAACTCCAGGATGCTTTGATAGCCTAAGTGGCAGTAAAGAACTGTCTTGTTAAGAATGGTCGAATGGTTTGTGAACAAGGCTCCTGCAGTGGCACTTTTCAACCTTGGCTGCACATTACTGAGAGTTGGGGAGCTTTTCAAAACCCCAGAGCCCAGGCTGCACCCTAGACCAATTATACTAAAACCTCTGGGGGTTGCAATTCGGGCTTCAAGAACTTTTAAAGCTCCCTGGGTGGTTCTAGTGTTCCTTAGAAATAGAGAGTATTGCAGCCTTCAGGGAAGTACCAAACCGAACGTTAACTGGGAATGATGGTATAGCTTTGCATACACTCAGAGCAGGATTTCTATGCCACTCCTGGGTAGCCCTCCTGCTTTCCGAGGATGCGTTCTGCATCGAAAGAAGATGAATGTCAATTTGTCGACTGATATCCTGAGTAGATAGCCATTTAGAAATGAAGATCTAATGTGTTTCCTGTATTATTCCAAAAAATATATGTCATATGTTTTACATAGACATGCACTCCCTGAAATAAATTGAAGGGGAAAAAAAATGAAATCCTTGTCAATAAAATGTCTGAGAAATTGAAAACATTCTTGCAGTTTTAGCACTGACTGGGTTAAATGTATTGCAGTGTATGACACATTTTATTACCTTTAGAATTTAATTGTCACATGAATTAATGGCTTACTTGTAATGTCCAACACAGTGAGCTGAACAGAAACAAGATTAAGAGCGTGGATGGACTCACATTTCAAGGGCTTGGTGCACTGAAGTCTCTGAAAATGCAAAGAAATGGAGTGACAAAGCTGATGGATGGAGCTTTTTGGGGGCTAAGCAACATGGAAGTGCTGTAAGTGTGGGTTATCGCGATTCCCACTCTAATATACTGACTCCCAAATACTCAGTGGACACTCAGTGGCTCTCCTTTAAAAAGCCTCATTAAATCCCCATGCTATACAATCATAATTACAATTATTTAGTTATGTTTCAGGTGAACTGCATAAATCTTTTGCTGATCTCCTTATATATCAAAGCCACATATCTAGGCGCATTAGGGATATATCATCAGTTGCATGCAGCCAGCCATGCATGCCTTTGAAGGGAGTAGGTCATGAACTCTGGATTCTACCGTTGGTTCTCATTGTCCATGCAGGCAGTTGGACCATAACAACCTAACGGAGATTACCAAAGGCTGGCTCTATGGCCTGTTGATGTTGCGAGAGCTTCATCTGAGCCAGAATGCCATCAACAGGATCAGCCCGGATGCCTGGGAGTTCTGCCAGAAACTCAGTGAGCTGTAAGTTACCTTTTATTCTCCTCAGGTTCGAGAGCAGGGAGCCTGCTGGAGTGTGAGTTTCTTACCACTGACCTGTGAAATTTTCCTAACAAAGTTGCCAAGGCGACAGCAGCTTTCCTGTGGGCCCTGGATGCTGTGTTTTTGGTTGTGATATGTTGAAGCCAACACCACTCTTTGTAGTTCTGTGTTGAGTTGACAGAACTAGTCATTGTTTCATGGACTATTTGTTTAATTTTAATTACTGGGATTAGAAGTAAAGTTTACCTGGATACTAGAAGGCAGAATGTTAAAACAGGATTATTGTAGTTACATTTACCACCTCTCTTTTAGAAAACATTATGTTGAGTAGAAAGATAAAAGCTTTGCTGTTGTTGTTGTTGTTGTTGTTCTTTGCAGAGACCTGACTTTCAACCACTTATCAAGGCTAGACGATTCCAGCTTCCTTGGCCTAAGCCTACTAAATGCCCTCCACATTGGGAATAACAAAGTCAGCTACATTGCTGATTGTGCCTTCCGGGGACTTTCCAGTTTAAAGACTTTGTAAGTTACACATTTTGCTCTCGGTACACGAGCCTAATTGGTTCCTAAATGTGCCCACTTTTCTCCCAGCAGATTTCCTTTGTTGTTGAGGAAATGTGTACAGCCTCAAAGTGGGCTCTTAATCTTTCCCAGAGCAGTCTGATTAGAATAGATCTATTTCTGCCATGTGTGTTTCTTAAAGGGACGCTCGCTGATCAGCCTGCCCGGTGATGGCAGTTTCCCTCCTTCACAGCATCGCTGGGAAGTTCAGAACTGCGGAAGAAAAAATGATTTTCAGTCCACGAACTTTTTTTCTTTATAAAATGTAGATTAAAACTAAGACAGAGCAAAAAGGACTATAGAAAGAGGCCTTAATGCAGCTGAGGGCGTATTCTTCTGGTTCCTACCCTCTGATTTCTGTCCTAAGGAAGAAAAGTATTGAATTAGCTGACCTTTTGAAAAATCTCTCTAGTGTTAATTTAATGTGGGCTTTGGGATTTTGTACTCAGAAACCTGCGCTCTATTCCATCTGAACAATTACAAAGTGGAAAGACATGCTATATGCTTTGGCCCGTGTCTGTCTTTGTGATGGGAACTTGATTTTAAAATTTAATGTGTATTTCAAGTTGTTCAAGTCTTGAGAGTTTAGTCATCTTCGTAGAAGACTGAACAGGGCCAGGGTTACTGTCTTGATTTGGGGGAAGATTTTAAAATGTTGAGTGCAGGGTTCAGGATGTGAGAGGACCTTGGAGAACTGAATTTCTTCTTCTGAAGTGGCTGAGGGGTGGGGATTAGGATTTTGTTAGAACTAGCACACCACCTGGGTAGCATCTATGGTTTCTGAAAAGTGTCTCTAAAGAGAGGACTGTGTTTTTCTTAGGGATCTGAGGAACAATGAAATTTCATGGACCATCGAAGACATGAATGGAGCATTCTCTGGGCTAGACAAATTGAGGCAACTGTGAGTATAATTTGCCTCCTCTATGACTTAAAATTGCTGTCTTAATTGAAGTCAGATCCATCAGATGACATCATAGGGAGTAGGTATGGCACGTGCTACACCCTTGGCGCTTCCCCCAAGCGAATGGTGTTGTTCACAACCTGTGTGTATAGAAGAAAATTCAATCCTGGAATTTGTCTAAATATTCATTTTGCTATTTAGATAAGAACTTGCAAATCATGTTGACTGCTACTCATTAGGAACGGTCACTGTATAGAAGCGAGTGTCTTTATGCCAGCATTTAGAAGGGCTTCACATCATGCTATAGTCGTGAGTTCTCAAGTGAGTCCACTGTCCATCCATCACACTGCATCAGGGTCCAGAAGGGATGCAAACATTTTTTGTTTTGCAATGAAATGGTCTTGTAGATTGTTCTGTTTTCAGTTGATGATGAAGGGCATTTACAGAGAAGAGTGCGGAGCAAGCTGTACTGGGCAGGGGCAGGCAGTGTGATCTCCAGAGAACCTTGCAAAGTACCTGTGTTTGCTGAGCGTTCTGATGACTCTTCTATTGCTGTGATAAAATCTGACCAAAAGCAGCTTA
Organism: Mastomys coucha; assembly: GCF_008632895.1. Lineage (NCBI taxonomy): Eukaryota > Metazoa > Chordata > Mammalia > Rodentia > Muridae > Mastomys > Mastomys coucha. The sequence goes on from NW_022196910.1 coordinate 53,228,096, forward strand.
AGAGTTTATTGTGGCTTATGCTTCTAGATAGCTAGCTGTCCAACGGGGTAGGAAAGCTAAGGCAGCGGTTGGCAGCAGGAAGCTGAGAGACACATCTCTGCCGCACACACCGGAAGCAGAGTGAACCGGAAGTGGTGCCGTACTATAAACTCTCAAAGCCCAGCCCCAGTGACGTACTTCCGCCAGCAAGGCTTCGTAGCCTGAGGTTTCTGTAGCAGTCCTGCCAACTGGGGACCACATGTCCAAATACATGAGCTCATGGGGTATTTCCTATTCACGCTCCTACCCACGAAGGTGCCTGTTAAATGCTTTGAGACTCATGTTAGATAATGTTACTGAATAAGATGCAAAGAGTCTGATATTTCAAGTTACATTGCTTAATTCAAGATAGTAGTATAGCTCACAAATGAGAATAGTCCTATTTATAAGAATTCTGCTCCTACAATGGCTTTTTAAAGTTAACTACAGTGTGATTATTCCTCTTGCCACCCCCCAGAATTCTCCAGGGAAACCGGATTCGATCTATTACCAAAAAGGCGTTTGCTGGTTTGGACACATTGGAACACCTGTGAGTAGCTGGAATTTAGTTCCTGTAAGGGGGGGTCCAGGAGGGGTTTCTGTTTATAATACAGTTGTGACAACATTCTCCCAGTGCTGGAAAAGCCATTTATACATCTACCCATCATTTGTCACCTTGCTTTCTGTCTACCATCAGTAGTTTATCTCTGTGCTTTCTTAGGATATAGTCCTGGAGATAAACACACACACACACACACACACACACACACACACTATTTTGTATTTAACTGGAATACTGTTCAGTAGCTACTGCTATTGTTTTAAAAAGTTAACTAGAATCCCCGAAGATTCATGAGTTCTGTTTGTTTCCAAGTTAAGATGACTTGAATTTTAAAGAACAGGAAGATATCCTTGAGAGTGCCACGGTGGAGATCTGAGGGTGGATCTCAAGAACCTTTATTGTTGTAATTGCTTGATGTAAAACGTACAGCCAAGCGTTCTCTGTTTCTCTCTCCTGGTCTGCACTCGTCAGTTGTGGACTGCTAGGAGAACAGGTCATGCTTTCTCTGGATCTTTGTCCTAGATCCCTTTATGCCTTTCCCCCTGTATCCTATATCCCTTTAGCCCTTGGCTACTCCGTTCATAGTCCTGAGTCCAAGCTGGTCTCAGGCACCTTTGGCACACAGTTTTGAAATGAGATTTCAGGGTGGAGGGTTCTCAGCTACTTAAAGAAGACAATATTCCAGCAGCTGGCCCAGCTAACTGTTAGTGTCTTACTCGGATAGCCAAATCACAGTGTAGTTAGAGTGTGCTTGCTTTGAGGAATGCTTGTAGCCAGCAGTTTTCCTATGTGTTAACTTGGACACATGTTACCATTTAAGTAAATGTTTGGGTTGTACCTCACCGGGACTGTGTATTTGGGTGTAATCTGTCTGTTGGCAACCTTGCGGGCATCTCCCGACGCTGTACCAGTCGTTTGGACAGAGACATGGATCGCCAACCCCACCTAGAATAGTGCAGCAGTGGGAAATTGCAGAATGAGTCTGCAAAACTGAGCGGCACAGCGTCAAGCCAGGATTGCTGTTATTGAAGCAGATTGTTTTCAAAGGGTTTGTCAACTGGCCCATTCCATTTCTGGGAAAGTGGAATTAGTGGATCAGCAGAGCATTAACCTCTGCTTTAATTTTCTTTAACCTTCTCTGACTCTCCCAGACTCTTTCCCTATCCAAGTCTGGCACTTCTAGTCTTCGTTTTCCATTTCTATGTGTCTCATTCAAACTCCCTTTGTGTGCTTTGGACCATGGGGGGGAGGGGGCGGGTAAGGGTGGGAGTGAGGAATTGAACCATTGTAGCTGGTCCTTTACTTTAAACTGCTATAAAGTATCAGTTAAAAATGAAGCCAACACAAAATATCCTCCCATTTTATAGATGTCCTGCCTGAAACATTATTTGCTTTAATAAATACATTGCTCTGAACATTGCTGCCTTTGCAGTGGTGAGCTCTGTGGGACAGAATCAGGCTGGAGTGGAAAATAATGGGCTCAGCAACCTCTTTCCCCTTTCATGCCAAACTCCATAGTAAAGCCATCTTAACTGGGTTACCTTAGGAATACATGCAATAATGTATTCTAAATCACACACACAACACATATCTCAGAAAGTACGCAACCGATGTTGCTTCCTAGGTTGAACTCTTAATTAATAGTGAATTTGAATAATGAGAAATGAAGTGAGAGAGCAGGCAGATCAGCCAGAGCCCTGAGGAGTGGACATCCTGGGCTGGGGTGGGTGATGCAATAACTTCCCTGACCAGTCTTGGGGTTCCTTGGTCAGAGCTTTGTGAGGGGCTCCTCTGCGCTTGTCCCATTCACTTATTTCAGGATGAAGTGTTTGGTTGGTCAATGGGGCTGGGTCGTAGGGTGTGGCTGAGGCCTTAAGGACACACCCTGGCCATAGTTCACTGATGGGTTTGATTTGCTGTTTTCCAGGGACCTGAGTGGCAACGCCATCATGTCTCTGCAGAGCAATGCATTTTCCCAAATGAAGAAACTTCAGCAGCTGTAAGTTTTCCCTTTTTCTGCCCCCAAGGGGAACCGTCACGTGATGCAGCATCTACAGAAAGCATCTAGCACATTCTTGACATTATTAATGGTTATACCGGGAAACAAGGGGAACGGGCCATTTGTTCCCTTGGTTGCAACTGGAATTTTTTTTTCTGTTTTGAATTTGCAGCTTAAATTTGTGAGACCATATATAGTATGGTTCCTAAATATAGTTCTCATTTTTCCATTAGCTAGGAATTTCTGATGTATCAGTACTTATTCCTCAATAGGACAATAAGAACAGCAGACCAAAGGCCGTGCTAGCTCAATTTCTTGCATTTACGGTAGACTATAGAATATTTACAACATCACATATTAGGTTTCCAAATTCCCCACTTGACTCATATTTAGGTACTTTTGATTTGTGTTTAGAAATCTGCATTTCATACAAACAAACGAATGTAATTCCTCTCCTCAGGCATTTAAATACGTCAAGCCTTTTGTGTGATTGCCAGTTAAAATGGCTCCCACAGTGGGTGGCAGAGAACAACTTCCAGAGCTTCGTAAATGCCAGTTGTGCCCACCCTCAGCTACTGAAAGGGAGGAGCATTTTCACTGTTGGCCCAGATGGCTTTGTGTGTGGTGAGTGAAGCATCATCCTCCATTTCTATTAATTCTCTTTCATTTCCCACTCCTTTGTCCAAATAATGGTTTTGAAGAGATCTCTGCTCTCTTAATAAGCCTTCCCTTTTCTGCTGAGATAGATGAAGTGGATCTATAGTCTACTGCTTGTTAAAGTTTTACAGATGTTGGTAGAGTTTTCAAGTTTGTTTTAGCATCAGCGTGGTTTGCTGGCAGGAATGAAATGAGAGCTTGAGAGAGCTGAGAGTCGGCTCGGCTCCCCTTGCCTTCACTTCCCCCACCTTCCTGCACCCAGGCTCTGGAGACCCTTACTAGGTTTTGGTATGGCTTCTGGAAATGGCATATGGACCTCTGTCTGTCGTGACACTCCATTGAGCTTTGTTCTCTTGATTTTAGAGACTGTCAGGAAAATGGTAGTTCTCAATAGTCGTTTTCAAAGATGGTCCCTGGACCTGGGAGCTGCGCTTAGTGGTCATCATACCTGGGGTCTTGTGTGTGCTCTACCACTGAGCCACACTACCAGCTCGCCACTTGTCACCGTTTGCTTTGTTTTTAGTTACTTGAGATGAAGTCTCCGTGAGTAGCCTTGAACTCACTGTACAGTCCAGCCTTCTAAGCAGGTGGGATCATAACTCGGAGCACAAGTCCAGGCAAATTGAAAGCTTCCTAATTGCTATTTGCCCCCTTTTAAAAACTTAGTATGCTGTCTTTTAAAAATTATAAATTCATAAATTCATATAATTATAAATTATAAACTCATAAATCACAAATTTATAAGTTCATACACATATATGTGTAATTGTCCTTTCTCAGCCTTTCCCCCAACTCCTGAACCCCCTTCTTCCAGAATCCAGCTCCAAGTTTCTTTTCTTTTTGGTGGCCTGCTGTGTTTAACCAGTGTTGTTGGTGTGAGCATGGATGGGTGAATTATTTACTTGTGAAAGACAATGCTGTGTAACATGTGACTCCCCATCCCTCAGTAACCATTAACTGCCTAGAGCTCTCAAGGAGGGCTAGGGCTACCAAGAGCTCCCCCAGCACCCAAGATAGCAATGTTGATGGCCCAGTCTTGTGGCATTTGGGGGCATTTGCTTTCTGCTCTTTAACCCTGGGGTTTTTTGAGAGTCCTGTAGGAAAAAATAAATAAGGAGCTAAGGAATTAGGGATGCTGAGACATTAGCTGTTGGTGGGTGAAGCATTAGGAGGGATGGCAAGTTTGAATTTGTTGTAAATAACTTAAAGACCCATTGTCTTAGCAATCACGAGCCTCAGAATTTGAAATCTCCCAGTTCTTGTAGCTAGATAGGAACAGACCATGGTTAAAAAAATATAGTTTTTATCTCTGATTCAGCTTCCTGTCAGCCCCTCAATCTTAACTTCCAGGGAAACCTTTACAAAAATAAATGTGTGTATAAAGCATGAAATCTAAATTTGCTTAAATTTAAGCACGTGTGAGAAGATACTACAGACCCACATTTATGTGGCTAAATACTGCTTTGCCTATATAGACATATAATATTGTAGATAGATGGATAGATGCATACATACATACATACGTATATCTATCATATATCATACATATATATACATATACATCATAAATATATATTAAACACACATATATAATATATTATACATATAATATATCACACATATATACTATATGTGTATATATAATGATATGTGTATATAATCATGTATCCTATATAGCACATATAACATTAATATATTGCATATCATCATATAATATATTAATATATATTTTTAGGTTGCAGAATTTAATGGTGTTAGCAAGTTTTGGGACATAAAACCTCTGTGTAGGTTTTGGATGCAAGTAAGCTTTTGGCAATCATCCACAAGGACCCACATTGTTCCTTTTTTATATCTTTGCCTCACAATCTCACTGTTCCCTGGCCTGGATATGTGAACTCTATGCACTGTGAGACAAACCTATACATGTTGCTCATAGTGCTTGTCCTCTTCTTTCCTTCTCCATTGTGATCGTATGAGATGGAAACGGCAAAGAATCACACAGAAGAAACTGTCCTATTTAACAGCCTACGGGCGCAGGGCAGAAAGCCAGCGGCTAAGCCATGGCCAGAGTAGCACCCTGCCTCAGTGGGTACCCCAAAAGCTTGTATTTTCTGATTAGCCATCATCCAAAAGTCCATGTTGGGAAATCTGGTAGTTTCCTTCAGGGTTTGTGTAGACCATCTCTGAGAAACTGAAGTTCAAAAAAGGTAACTCTTGCAAAAAGTAACAGGGAACTAAAAATAACTGTGTAGAATGAGAGTTGCCCAGCTCTAATTACAATGTAGCCGTGACAGGCTGTGAAGCAGTGTGATTGATGGACTGATGGCTTCAGGCCGGACCAGAGCTCCAGCATGTATGTGCTTTTCCATTTGTTCTATTTATTCTCCGCTTTTTTGCTTGCTTGCTTGCTTTTTGTTCATTGCTGTCTTTTCTTAATTTATTTATGCATGTGTGTGCCTATCTGTGCATCCTGTCTATGCAGGTGACTATTGGTCCAGAAGAGGAATTAGAACCCCAGGAGCTGGAGTTACAGACAATTAGAAGGTGCTGGGAACCAAACCCAGGTCCTCTGCAGGCATACCCAGTTACCATCTTGATGATATGTGTTAGGATTATTTGCCATTGCTGTCAGCTTGCATATATTTTACTTATGTTTTTGATGGCAAGCCTGAGCAAAAGGTTGCAATTGTTGAGAACAACATTCAGAGACCATCTGTGAGCATGGAGGTGTTTAAGCTGCTTTTCTGTTTTCCTTAAAAAAATATTTTTGCTGGGTGGTGGTGGCATACACCTTTAATCTCAGCACTCTAGAGGCTAAGTAGGGGGATCTATGTAAATTTGAGGTCAGCTTGGTCTACTAAATGAGTTCGAGGACAACCAGAGCTGCATAGCGAGACCCTGTCTTTAAATAAAAAACAAAAAACAAACCCCAAACCAAAAATATGTATGTTTCTGTGTATGTGTGCATTATATATATATATTATATATAATATGTATGATTCAGGTATATAATGTGTATATGTAACAAACATATATGCTATAATGTATACTACACATATAATATGTATATATAATATGTATGTATATGTATGTGTATATATATAAAATGTATATATGGGTATGTGTATATATTATATGTAACACATATACTATAACATACATAACCAAACATAAAAATAAATATATATGTATGTATATACACATATGTATATATTTATACATATACGCATGTATATATGTATTCTTACGTTTAGTGGTAATTAATATGATAATTATATGTGTGCATGGGATACACTATGACAGTTCAGTATAGGAAGATGTGCTGTAACATCAGGCTACTTGGTGGATCCATCACCTCAAACCTAAATAAATCATTTCCTTGTGCTGGATCATTTCCCCTCCCCAGGCTCCTGAAATAGTCACTTAATTGCTGTCAGGTGGTGGTACCCACTGCATCCCTCATTTAAATGGGGTCTAGATCCCTCATGACTTCTTACCTGCGCCTCCTATGCTTATACAGAACAACAGACACATGACAAAATAAAGGTATGGTTGTTTATTTCAAGGTAACACTTTTTCAGGTAAATAATGATGGAAACTTTGTGCCATTAGATAGTTTACATATGCACATTTTCAAGGTTGTTGCCCATCCCCTGGTCAGCTGGTATGTCTCTAAACCCAGGCAGGGGACCAACCCTAGCTGCCCTAGACTCTTTCCTGGTGTTGTCGGTCTGAGCACCGCTGCACTCTCCCGCATGTCATTTATTTCCTTCTTTCTGTTTTAAACAGATGATTTTCCCAAACCCCAGATCACAGTCCAGCCAGAAACGCAGTCAGCAATAAAGGGCTCCGATGTGAGCTTTACCTGCTCGGCTGCTAGCAGCAGTGACTCCCCCATGACGTTTGCTTGGAAGAAAGACAATGAAGCACTTCAGGATGCTGAAATGGAGAACTATGCACACCTCCGGGCCCAGGGAGGTGAGCTGATGGAGTACACCACCATCCTGAGGCTGCGGGACGTGGAATTCGCCAGCGAAGGGAAGTACCAATGTGTCATCTCCAACCACTTCGGTTCCTCGTACTCCGTCAAAGCCAAGCTCACCATCAACAGTGAGTAATCGGCTCCCTGTCGCTGCCTAGAGACAGCAGTAGTGGCTGTCTGCTCCCTGTCCTCTCCCTAAACCTCTGCTTTTCTTTTCCATAGTTTCCCACCCAGCTACTTCCCCGCCTCTCAATACACAAAATCACAATTGGTGATTATCTATATCTCACTAAATGTGGCAGGTTGAACCAGGATTAAAATGAACCAGACACTTTTCTCTCTCTGGGACACTGTGGTGTGAAGGGCCACAGAGTGTATTTCTTAAAGCAGATGGCCTTTCCCTGAGGTCTGGATGTGAGTCCTGCCACTCCTGGTATATGGTCCTGTGACTCGGCAGCTGAGTTACCCTATTCCCTGTATCTTTCAACCTAAGATGTGGCTGGAGAGATGACTCAGTGGTTAAGAGCACTGGCTGCTCTTCCAAAGAAGCTTCCACCTACAGAGCAGTCTGCAACTCCTGCTCCAGAGGATCCAACACCTAAAAAACTATAGCTTCCCAGTGTCACTTCATAGGAACGTCATGACGCATAGATAGCATGTGTGTCTGGGGCATGGTGGAGTGCCTTGGTGTTTGGGTAGTGCTCAGTGAGTCCCTTACTTATAGCAGCCACTGTTTATAAACACTACTCTCGTAGTATCGTTTGTAACGCAGGCATACATTCCTACAATTCTAAGATTGTATTTTAGGTGCTTCCCACTTTATCATTTTAACCGTTAGTGTCTGCCTGGTAGAAGATTTAGAAGATGAATTCATTCAGCAGGCAGTTGCCAAGGTCTGGCACATAGGAGAATTTAGAGTGTAGAATGGGATAAAGTCACAAAATGTTAGGTCCTATAGGACTGGAGAGAAATAGATGATGTGAGTGTTCATAGTACAGAGAGATGTATTGATTTGCCCAAGATCTCACACTTAATTACTGAGAAAACTCAAATGTGGCCAGAGAGTGCTAGGAGGTTCTTCATTGGAGAATCGTGTGACCCTGTGTCAACCTCACTCCATCACACCTGTGCCTGTGTACATTTCATTTCTACAGTTCTGTCTTTGAGTCAGAAAGAACCCTTTCTTACCAGAGCCAGCCATCTCTGTGAGCACCTGGGAAGGAGTGGCGTCACACCTGCACTGCCTTTGTGACTGAGCACCTGGCCAGAGGACCTACCTCACCTATACATTGTTTTTGTGATTTCAGTGTTGCCTTCCTTTACCAAGACCCCCATGGACCTCACCATCCGTGCGGGGGCCATGGCCCGTCTGGAGTGTGCTGCCATGGGACACCCGGCCCCACAGATAGCCTGGCAGAAGGATGGAGGTACAGACTTCCCAGCTGCCCGGGAGAGACGTATGCACGTGATGCCTGAGGACGACGTCTTCTTCATAGTGGATGTGAAGATTGAGGACATCGGGGTATACAGCTGCACGGCTCAAAACAGTGCAGGGAGCGTCTCTGCAAATGCAACTCTGACTGTGCTAGGTGAGGCAGATTCTTAAGACTCCAAGGTCATCTCTAATGCCCCAAGTCACACAGAGACCCTCCATTCTAGAAGCTGCTAGGGAAGTGGGTGGGGGTGAAGAGCCAGAGACCTCTGCCTTCAAAATACAACCTCTGGGTAGCTCTGATTCCAGGGATATATTACACATTCATGTCTGTGGCCCTGAAGATGAATCTGCCTCCTAGATTCCAAGTACAATCTCTAGGGCTATCCTTGTACACAGGGGTTATTCAGAAACATTGGTCATCTCTGTGTTATAAAGAATGCGTGAGAAAGCGTCTATAGCCAGATTGGGTAGACCTATTCTCTCTGTGGGGAAAGTGTTCATGATGCACGCATCTTTGGGTGAGTTGCAGTAACCCACCAAGATGCAAGATGCCAAGCAATAGAAGCAGGTCCAAGATTTTCATACAGACCTAAGTATCTGACATGAGAAACTTGATTTTAAAAGAATTAAACGTGGGGCTGGAGAGATGGCTCAGTAGTTACGAGTGTATACTGTTTCAGACTTGAGTTTGGTTCCAACACCCACACGGGACAGTTCCCAGGCGCCTTTAATCTCCAGCTCCAGGGAACCCATCACCTCTGGCCTCCATAGGCATCATCTCTCTTGCATGCACATTCCCACAGACAGACACATGCATATCAGATATATATTTATTTAAAAGTAATAAAGGGCAATCTCTAAAACCATCTGAGAGGTATTATTTTCACACATTTTCCAGATTTTAAAAATTTGCTAATCTTGGCACAACTGAGGGAGGTCGAGATAAAAATTAGTCAGTTAGACCCATACCTGGTGGGCGGAGTGACGTGACCCAAGGTTGGCGTCTGTTTAATACACTTGTCTGGAAGGCTGTAGGAGCATGTGATTTAAATAAGTTCACCTACTAGGTCTTATGTGGAACCCGGTTTTCATTTAGGAAATTAAAACCTTGTGCTTTCAGAGACACCGTCATTTTTGCGGCCCCTGTTAGACAGAACTGTCACCAAGGGAGAAACAGCGGTCCTGCAGTGCATTGCTGGGGGGAGCCCGCCCCCTCGGCTGAACTGGACGAAAGATGACAGCCCTTTGGTGGTGACAGAGAGGCACTTTTTCGCAGCAGGCAACCAGCTGCTGATCATCGTGGACTCGGATGTCAGCGACGCAGGGAAATACACCTGTGAGATGTCCAATACCCTTGGCACTGAGAGAGGCAATGTTCGTCTGAGTGTGATCCCTACTCCGACCTGCGACTCCCCTCACATGACTGCCCCGTCGCTGGACGGCGACGGATGGGCCACCGTGGGCGTGGTGATCATAGCCGTGGTTTGCTGTGTGGTGGGCACATCCCTCGTGTGGGTGGTCATCATATACCACACAAGGCGGAGGAGCGAAGACTGCAGCATTACCAACACAGGTGTGTAAACACGAGCTGTCATGTGTGCCTGTGGTTTCACAGGCATTCTCGACTGGAGCGTGTCTCCTGGTCTGAGTCTGTCTCAGGAGGTGACTCCGTCACTGCAAGCTGCAGGGATGTGCTCGGCTAAAAAGTGATACCAGTCTGAAACAATGCATTGCGCAAAGGTGAATCCTTTCTATTAAAACCTCATCAGGGTATCCTGGTGGCTGAGACAGAAAATCCAAGCAGAGTAAGGCAACCCTTCTCCAGGATGGACCTGGGGAGGCAGGAGCCACCTGGGAGTCGGCACTCTCCAGCAGTCCTGCTTTGTGATCTGTATGTGCGTGTGCACACACAACATTTTGTGTATTATGAGGATGGGCCGCTGTTAATGAAACAGAGTGTCAAGGGCTTGGATTCATGGTTTTAAGTCATTTCCTATCTAACATATCGTTTTGAAATTTGGGTAGGGGTATATTCCCTGGGTAATGGAGTAAAAATTAACTAGGGTCATAGAGCTGGAAAGCCATCCCTTGCCATTCCTGGTTTTTCCAGAATAGATCTTCCCTGACACATGTTATAGAAAACAGAACAGTCTGTATTGCACTGCTTGCATCAGCCATGGTGAGGCACAACTATTGATGGAATGCTGTTGTCTGGTTACAGATGAGACCAACTTGCCGGCCGACATTCCTAGTTATTTATCATCTCAGGGAACATTAGCAGACAGGCAGGATGGGTACATTTCCTCAGAAAGTGGAAGTCACCACCAGTTTGTTACTTCTTCAGGAGGTGGATTTTTCTTACCACAACACGACAGTGCTGGTGAGTATCTGAGATGTCCGTGGACTGCTTTGAGGTCACAGAGAGGGTCCTGAGCTGCAGAATAATAATATAATAGTAATTCGCAGAAGAAATTGTTAACAGTGATGAGGGGCTGACCCAAGGTTACAAGCAAAGCTACCATCCCCTCCCCTCATCTGCTTTTTGAGAATGGACATAAAAGTTATATTAAAGACTAGATGCTCTGGACAGATACACAGCGGGTGAATTCTCAGGGAAAGAAGGCCCACCTGCTCTGAGTAGGAATAGGGTCCTTTTATAGCTGCTTGGAGAATAAATCTAAACAGGAAAGCAAAAAGCTAACACAAGTAAAAATCATAACAAAGAAACTGAAGAAAATAGAAAATGGAAAAGGAAAGACCTCCTGTGCTCTGGGAGGGGAAAAATCAGGATTGAGGCAAATGGCTATACGATCAGGAGCAATCTACAGATTCATGGCAATTGCCACAAAATCCCAGTGCCTTGGGGAGATGGCTCAGTTGTTAAGAGCACTATGGATCCTCCAGAGCACTTTGCTTTGCTTCCCAGTGGATCAGAACTGCCTGTTATTCCAGCTCTGGGGGAATCTGCTCTTTTATGTTCTCACACACACACACACACACACACACACACATATACAAACAAAACAAAACAAAAACAATCCTTTCTTACATTCTTGAAAAGCACCTCTTTTTTTGATGGTAAAAGAAGATAGACAAATTGATCAAATTTAGTTTCTCTGAGGACCATCCTATTTACATTGTGAATGCCCCCCCGTTGACATCTCCTGCATAGTGTCTGGAGCTTAAAGACTATAGCAGAAAGCTGATGTTGCCCCTACTGTCGGTGCCTTAGGTATTAGCCTAACAGTGGAGGAAGCGTGGTGTAGGAGCATCTTTAGGCAGACCCGTTCATTCCCTCCATGCACACGCAGTAGCAACACTGCCCAGAGAGGTGGTTTAAAGGAACATACACATGCCTGGCACATGCCCCGGACTCTGCTTTGACAAACTGCTGCTGTGCAGCATGAGGAGCCCATACTGTATTTGTATTTGCTGTATATCAGACTGTATGATTGGGAAGGAAGTGCGCTTCCTTTCAGCTCCGGAGTTAGTCACTGGTGAGACAAATGCTCATAGGGGGAGAGAGGGGACCGGGGAGGGGGGGGGAGGAGGGAGCCTGGGGGTGGGACGGACAGACAGACCGACCGACTATGCAGAAGTGCTTGGCAAGACAGTAAGAGCAGGTAGAGCCAAGAGCCAAGCATGAAGTTAGTGTGAAGACTGGCAAAGAGCAGAGACCCAACCTCACTCAGGTACAATGAGGCTAATTGAGAACACGTGAAGAACACCCTTTAAGGGATAGGATTCGGGTATAGAACAGCTCCAGGGCCTCCAAATATTGCTGAGCCACAGTGTGCTTCACTCTTAGAGCACATAGCATCATCCCATCACCATGGCAACTCCAGTAAGATCCTATCAGTGGTCCTCCTCCTAGTCCTTCCGCTGCTACTGTCTGTTTCATTCTGAGTTGTTTAATTGAACTACTCTGAGATGGTTTGATTTTTGACTCTTCTTTGAAGTAGGAAACTAAGAGGTGACTAGCCAAATGTCAATCCCTGGTTCTAGTCAGTTGTGACAGTTTACAGGAAAGCAGTAGTCCTGAGAATTCGAACCATGGTTGTAGACATGGATCCACTTCCCTTAAAACCCAAGTGGGGCTAGCTGCAAAGTTGACATACTTAGCTCAATAGATAATCAGGCCTCTCTCCAGATGCCCCGAATTGGTGGAGCCTAACTTGAAATGTTTACAGTTCTCGACCAAGGAGAGCTTCAGTAGGCTGTTATTCGCCCAGATGCACAGGCCTCAGGAAATTTGAAAAATTCCTATGTGCATGTGTACTTTTCCTTCTTATCACGTTCTAGCCCGGTTTTCTTCTATAATCGCGGAAAGTGCAGAGTGAGTGTTGAGTACAGCTGGGTCACTGACTGAGGGTTGTTTTTTAAGGAACCTGCCATTTTGATGACAGCAGTGAAGCTGATGTGGAAGCTGCCCCTGATCCATTTCTTTGCCCATTCGTGGGCTCCACAGCCCCTGTGTATCTGAAAGGGAGTCTATACAGCCCAGATCCATTTGAAGTTTATCTTCCAGGTATGGTTTTCTTGCTTGAATACAGTTTTGTTTCCTGGGAAGGCATCTCAGCATGCTAACCCTGTCTCTTTTTGTTGTGGATCCCAACTTGAAAAGGTTGCAGTTCTGACCCCAGGATCGCTTTAATGGACCACTGCGAGTCCAGCTACGTGAAGAAGGACTGCTTCTCCTGCGCTCATCCCTCAGAGGAACCCTGTGAGCGGAGCCTCAAGAGCATCCCATGGCCACATTCCAGAAAGCCCATGAGCTCCACTTACTCTCCGACTCTGTGTCTAAACAAGTCCTCTGTGGATTTCAGTACAAGTCCAGAACCAGGATCAGTTACTTCAAGTAACTCTTTCATGGGTACGTTTGTCAAGCCGGGAATTACCTTACTTCTCTGACTCAAACTCAGTGCATTGGCCAACAGTTTTATTCCTAATGTTACTGTGAGGTCCTGTGAGTTCTAAATCCTCTGAGTTTCTGAAATGCCCTTGGGTGGGAATTGCGTGTGGTTATATATTTCATCTGTACCTAAGCCCAGGAGCTTTCTGGATCATGCTGTGTGTGGCGTGTAGGAGACAAGAGTTTGGAGAATGACTTAGGAGCTGAGCTTGTCAGCCATGTGGAAAAAGTGGTTTTGGGTCCTGGCAGCCTGAGGGGTGGAGCTGTATACTCTGCATGGTTGTGGTTTCATATGTCTCGTGGCTTCTGACTGAACTCACAGTGGAGGCCGGGGAAAGCAACATCCTTCCTCCCCTAGCTTCAGACAAGCAAGGCGGCCTCAGCTGAAGAGGCCTGCGGCAGCACAAGCCAGTGCATTCAGACAGCAGCTAGCACCATGGGTAGACTGTGAATTTTTTGGTCTCATGTGTGGGAACTGTTGGAGGGAAGAAGAGAGAGTGCATGCTCTTTTTATGGAGTGAAGCAATCAGGAAAGAAAACAAGCCTCAACCTGCCATGGTGTGTTTTTGTGTTCTTGGTTTGTTTTTAAAGGAGAATTCCAAACGATTTTCCTTGAGTGTTTAAGAAATTTTACCCTTTGTCCCAGTATGATTATTTATATACCTCCCTGAAGGGAAAAAAATGAAGTATGTTTTGTAGAACTAGGGAAGGAATTTTAGTTAATTGAATGATATTTTGCTGCAGTTGAAGAAAAGGCAGGACCCCAGTCTTGAAAGAATGCCCACTGTATTCAGCAGAACCACTTCCCGACTGTGCAGCCCTCCTCCGTGGAGAATCATGGACTCACAAATCCTCAAGCAAGGGCTCAGGGGGCATTTTTCCATTGACAGACTTCAGGAACTTCATTGTTTGATGATTAATGTTACTAAGGGTCATGAGAAAGATTAAAATGGATGCATTTACTCGATGGTTTTAAGTAAGCGAGTGTACAGCTGTTCTGTGATGTATTCTGTATAGTCCGTTCACAGCACGGACCTACACCTGCGCAGGGGCTTACGGAGAAGCTTATCACATTAATGGAAACACGTTTGTCCCTTTCAGGGTTCATTTATGTGCTAGCAGAAGGACCCACGTGCTCATCGGGTCTCTTTTCTTTCAGGAACCTTCGGAAAACCTCTGAGGAGACCGCACCTGGATGCCTTTTCAAGCTTCTCACAACCAACAGACTGTCAGCCAAGGCCCTGCCATAGGAAATCGCTTTCTTCACCAGAGCTGGACTCTGAATCAGAAGAAGATGAAAAAGAAAGGACAGATTTTCAGGAAGAAAATCACAGGTGTACTTATCAACAGATATTGCACACTTACAGGACTCCAGACCGCCAGCCTTGTGATTCGGACACATAGACTGGAGGGGACCAAGGAAAAGCTTCCACATACTACCTCAGCTGGGCTTCTATTTAAAAGACACAGAATCCTATGTTTTTAAACAGACTTACAATGTTTAAAAAGGAAAAAAAAAAGATGCTTTATTTATATAGATGAACCAAAATTACAAAACGTTATAAAAATTTTATACCGGGAATAACTTTCATATAAAAAAATACAACTTTAAAAGTATTTTATAACTTTGTTTTATATGAAAATATCTTATGTAAATTAATGGTATGAGCCCATGACTATTTTATGTATTTTTATAAAGCCAGATTTCCTTTTATTGAGCATGAGTACTGAAGCCTTTTCAATAATCCTGTCTTAACACACTTTTCTGAGTGGCAGTTGCTCGCTCCCTTCTGTTCCACACACCACGTTAATAAAATGTGCCATTTGGTACCACACCCCATTTATACCATAATAATTTCCAATGTATTTTAGACCTAACTCATTCCAATTACCACATCTCAAATGAATTAAAGTTATATTTAACATAGTAAAGTACAATTTTAAAGGAGAGCTAAACAACCCATTCCAGCCACCTCCCCATTGCTGTGTTAACAGACCGACATCCGTAGTCCACAGCCAAGCATGCTGCATGAGAAGGAGTTCCTCACAGCCATCAGAAATGTATTCCTAACTTCACAAACAGAAAGATCTGCTGCTGCAGTCTGTCCACCACCGTAGCTTTAACTGATTCCACAATCCATGTTTCCTTACTGAAGCGTATGCCTAGTGTCTATGCAGGAGCTCCCTACCCACCATGTTACGCCTAGGAGGCTCTTTGTTGCATGTCTCTGAGGTGGGAAGAGGTGCTGTGAGTATTGTCAGATTTCATCCGCAGTTGCTATGAGCTGCTATCCCTCTATGTTGAGCTTCCTGAGCACACATAGTGACTCGGTTAGTGGTCTTCACGAGAGGTGGTGGGTGCACACATAGCAATGCGGCTGGAATATGCACAGTACTCTGAAGGTATTCTGAAGTAATTTTTTTTTTAATGAACATATTTTTATAACTTTGTCATTTCAGCTATACTTGGTTAGAATTTAACTGTTCATGTTACTCCAATGCCTAAGGTCATTTAAGGTGCTTGATTTAAACAATATTAGGGAGAATATTACATATTAAGCTCATGCACACAAGAATGAGCAGATTGTTAACACTATCATATGACTGCAAGAAAAAGAATAGATAAACTTACTGCATTGGAAGACTTGTGATTAAAGTGAACATATGTCGCTGGGAAACACTGGTTTGTATGTGCCATTTAAAAAAAGAAAAGAAAAGAAAAGAAAAGAAAAGCATTTTGGCCTAAGACAAATTGCCATGACAAGAGTTAGTGTAGCATACTAAATTTTCAAAAAAATCAGCAAAACTTGAGGGTGCAGGTTTCAGCCATTTTCTTTTTCTTTCTTTCTCCCTTTCTTTCTTTCTTTCTTTCTTTTTTTTTTTTTTTTTGGACATAAACTGAAAATAGCCCATGGAAAAGCAGAATCTTCTGAGAGGACACTCAAGAGGTAAGGTTCCTTGCCCTGTGTCAGTCTACATTGAGAGGCAAGGCCCAAACTGGAGTCTGAGACAGGAAGTGTATCCCTCCCGTGACTAGGAAATGTGGTTTCCCATGCTTTGGCTTTATTAGACTGTCAGACTTTAGAAATCTTACTGTGAATTCATCTGCACTGTTATCCAAAGTACTGCAAACACAGGCTTCTTAATTAGAAACACTTTTTAAAGGAGCTATTTTTTCTAACTTTAGTGCAAAAGTTTAAATCAGTACCTTAAGCTGAAACACTGGATTCCAGGGCTGGGAAGACAGCTCAGCAGGGAAGAACCCTTGCTGAGTTAACAGAGGCCTTGAGTTCAGTTCCCAACACCCATACATCAGCAAACAATGGCATAACTCCAGTGCCAGAGAGTTGGACAACCTCTGCTGGGATTGCAGGCACCAGATGCTCAGGTGGGACACATACACAGACATGCTTGCAGGCAAGCTCACATGAAATAAAAATAAATCTCTTAACAAACGGAAATATTGGATTCATCGACATGATTTTACCATGCTGGGCGCCCAAAGTTGTGGATCAGATGTACATCATATCTGTCTATAAGAAAAGTACAGAAACTGAACTTCTTTGACATCAGCAAGAAGAGTATTGTTATGGTTTGTATAAGCTCAGCCCAGGGGGTGGCACTATTAGGAGGTGTGGCCTTGTTAGAGTAGGTGTGTCACTGTGGGTGTGGGCTTTAAGACCTTCATCCTAGCTGCCTGGAAGCCAGTATTCTGCTGGCAGCCTTCAGATGAAGATGTAGAACTCTCAGCTTCACCTGCACCATGTCTGCCTGGGTGCTGCCCTGCTCCTGCCTTGATGATAATGGACTGAACCTCTGAACCCGTAAGCCAGCCCCAATTACATGTTGTCCTTATAAGAGTTGCCCTGGTCATGGTGTCTGCTCATAGCAGTGAAATCCTAAGACAAGTATACACTGTGTTGATGCTTTATATAGAATGAGCAACTAATACATAGGCATCAAATCCTCATAAAACAACATAAAAGGAATAGGCAAACATCAATACAAGTTCAATTGCTTGTTCTGCTCATTTTACTTTATTTTTGTAACGTTGGGGATCAAACCCAGGGCCTTAAACCAATGTGTTATCACTGAGCGACAGTCTGACCTAAGATCTGGTTTATTTCTAAGTAAAACACTTAACTGTCAGCATAGCTTTCTTGTTTCCTGATAGAAAAATCTCACCTCATACAAACATATCTTAATAGGTGTTCACAGCACTGTCGTACTTTTCTTCATTCCACTGTTGGCACTAGAGACACTTATTAGGTCTAATCCTGGCCTGTTTAAGATCTTGGAATCAACCTTGGAGTAAGGAACATCCATGTTGACATACATGGCTTAAAAACATGCTCCCAGAATGACAACTCTGAGATTAATTATTTATTAATAGATGCCCAGGCCACAAGCCAGATTTGGCTCATTCTCTGACTAGCTCATAATTTAGGTAACCCATTCAGACTATTCCATCCCTGCCACATGGTTAGTTACCTCTCTTTCAGTCACAGTCCGATTCTTGCTTTGTGTTTCCTGGTAGGAGTCTCTCTCAACATCTCTCCTGTCTCTTCTTTTAGGCTCACCATTTCCCAGAATCCTCTCTTCCTGCCAGTGTCCCACCTCCAGTTTGCTGCCTCAGCTCATTGGCCATCAGGGTTTTTTATTGACAGATGATGCTTAGAAGAGAATCTCTCTACAATATGGTTTTCATTCCCTTCCTACTGTAGGACGGCACAAGTCGTTTCTCAGAGCAGGGTGGTCAGTGCGTTTTGAAGATAGAGAGTACAAGCGCCTTGGTCTCCGGAGTCACTTGGTCTCCATACTGTCTTGATAATGTGAGAGAAATACTATGTAGCCAGTGTTACACGGATGTGCTGTGATGTTGCGTTTCAGGAGAGTGAGAATGGGGGTCATTTCAGACTGCTTTCTCTGTTCGTGGGATCTGAAATGATGAGACGTTTGCAATAGGACAATTTGGAACATGTATTTTTAAGACAGCATGCTATTAACACACTGAACACATGCACCATCCCTCGAAAATCAGTCTTCAAAGAGAGGCCCATCCGTTCATGAACTAAATCATTTCAATGCTCCAGAAATGTGTAGTTACCAGGGCTTCTCTTTCTTCTCAAGGCCTTCTTTACGTCTGTAACACAAGAATACAGCAACAAGCTCTGAGATTTCAAATATGACCTGAAAGCAATTGGTACAATCTTTTAATAGACTAGAGGGTTTGCACATGTGCATTTACAAAATTATCCCAATATCTGAAGTCATTTGCTTGTTTTTCTTCTTTAAGAAATTTGATATTGAGCCGGGCGGTGGTGGCGCACGCCTTTAATCCTAGCACTTGGGAGGCGGAGGCAGGCGGATTTCCGAGTTCGAGGCCAGCTTGGTCTACATAGTGAGTACCAGGACAGCCGGGGTTACAGAGAGAAACCCTGTCTCGAAAAAACCAAAAAAAAAAAAAAGAAATTTGATATTGGATAGAGAACCTTTTGATAAAAAAATGTTTTATTTTTACATAGTTGATCAATTCATCCTAATGGTACAAATTTCGAGTTCATTTTCTTTCTTGCTCACTTGATTTATTTAATACTAAGGATCAGAATGCTTGGCCCTCAATTCTGTATCATAGATTAGATACGCAGGGATGAAGAAAGGTTAACAATACTTATGGAAGTTTTATTGCATTTACATTATTAAAGATCCTTAAGAATGAAAGCAATTCACAGCTGTTACAAGTTAATGCTTAGGTTTTGTCTACAATTATAACTATTTTTTGTTTCATATCTTCATTGGGTCTCATGAGTGACTTTTATTTATCAGGCTTAAAATCTTGGGTCCAGTTGAAAGACAGCAGCGACTGTTATCACAAGGTTATCATGGTTTTCATGAAGTTGATTTGTTTACATTTATTGTTGCTCATCATAGTTTTATGTTGTGTTTGTTGCTTATTTGATTTGCTGTGGTTTTTTGAGATGGAGAACTGAGCTAGGCGAGAGCTTTCCCAGACAGCTACATCCCCAGGCCCATTATGGTCTGTTCTTCTTCCTACATGCGACCTTTTTGGCCTGTCTCCAGTTCAGGGTTGAGTTTGGGCAGCTCATTGATTTACTCCCTTGCCCAACTTCTTTTATGTAGGTAGCTGTGCCTTTTTCTCAGTTTACCTGAAAATGAGCTGAACAGTTGGTGGACAGTAAGAGTTTCCCAATTAGCTAACTATCAGTGCCACATGCTAATGCTGTGGCTCAGTAAGTCTTTGGGACCGGTGGATTTTGTATCTAAAATCCTTTGCTTCCTCACCCAGTCACCTGGAAGTGTGACGTGAACTTTGAGCAGGGCAGCAGCCTTAGCTGTTTTGTCTGTGTTCTCCACCGCTTAGCAGAACAATCCCAACTCCTGCTCTCCCTGTTTACCTGTCAGCCCTCACCATCCCTGTTGAGTGTTCTCAAGGTTAACCCTGCCTCCCCTGGCATCCCACTGGGAAGCCCGAGTTCACATTCCTTTCCCTACACAGTACACAGTGCACAGTGTTCACAATTACCAGAAATAGCTTTCTAAAGTAGATCTGGAGGGATCCTGTCCCTGCTAAAATCCTCACGTAGCTAACTTTAAATCCTAGTTACATAATGAGGTGATTCATGCCTTCACCCCATCCCCACTCTCAGCCTTTCAACTCTACAGTTCTTAGGAGCCTCAGCACACCGTGCCTGCCCACTCACTACCTTTGTGCAGGGTCCTGTGTCATGTTTGTCTTAGAAAACATGCAATGAGTTGCTAGGAGCTGTCTTATATGCCATGGCTGTAACATTTATTCTTTTTATATTTATGTGTGTGTGCATGTGTGTGTGTATACTTGTGCACACATGTGCACATGTGCACATGTATGTACAAATAGGGGTGGATATCATAGTGTAACTTACAGTAGCTGGTTCTCTCCTCCCACCAGGCTTGCTGAGCGATAGTTAAGATGGCAAGCTTGACAGTAAGTTGATGCCTTTACTCGAGGAGCCATCTCATCAGCCCCGTGATAGTCATTCTCAAATAAATATTTATTCTTACAACTGCTATTCCCTCAAAACCCTAATTGAACACAAACTATTATCACCCAGGTTGCTTTTCCTCATGGCTCCCCTGCAAACCTCTGTAGGACCCAGCCTGTGACTTTATTACGTCCATGGGAGCTTTTTCCTCTCTTTCACTCCTGAGCTACCAGGAGAAAATCATAAGAAAGTAGTATTCACGAAGCCATCTGTGATACATGGCAAGCGATAAACAGAGTCAATCTGTACAACAACAGGGCAGTTTCTACAAAAATAAAGAAATAGGTGAAATTGTTAGGAGTTGGGTGTGGCACAGTCCCTGAGGGCCTATGTGTGGCAAGCATAAGTGCTGAATATGGTAACAGATGGTGGATCTATCGAAGGAGGGGCTAGTGCAAGACCACTGAGTCACTGGAGACATCCTCAGAAGGAATTTGATAGCTCTTATGAGACCTGTGAGTTCCCACACACAGGGTTGCTTAAAAGAGCCCAGCTGGCCACCGCTGGTTTCCTGTCTGGCCTTGTGACCCTCTCCACATCTGCTCCTGTACCCTTGGTGCCACTGGCCACCTCACCAGAGCCAGCAGAATGTCCTTCAGCTTCCAAACCACAAGGTAACTGCTTTTCTGGGTAAGTTCTCATCCTCAGGATTTTGTAGTAGTAACAGAAACCAAAGGAAGACAGTTCAAACCCCTGTCTGTCTGTTTGTTTAGAAACACCCTCTAGATCAGTGACTCTCAACCCGAGACTCTCGACCCTACGAGGCTCAAAGAACCATCCCAAAACACTGATATTTATACAGTCTGTAACAGTAGAAAAGTTACAGTTATGAAGTATTAACAAATATCATTTTATGGTCGGGGATCACCACAGCATGAGGAACTGTGTTAAAGGGTCTCAGGGTCAGGAAGGGTGAGAGCCTCTGCTTTAGATGATATGGCCCACTTACCAGGAAGCTCAGCTCAGGTGCAGTGTACCAGGGGTAAATAGATGTGTTCAGAGATTAATTATTTCCTCTGGGAAAAGTGGCTTCACATGAGTGTAGTGTGCACGTGCATGTGTTTACATGTGTGTTGTTTTTGATGGCTAAAGACTGGCCCATAAATATGTCCATCTCATTTTTTGTAAATATTAAAATCTGTTTTAATATGTGTGTGTGTGTGTGTGTGTGTGTGATAGTGCATGAGTGAGAGTCAGAGAATAGCCTGTGGGAGTCACTTCCTTTCTTCCATCCCATTAGGCAGGGGATTAAACAGTCACTGGACTTAGCAGTAGGTGTCTTTTCCTGTGGAGCCATCTCACCAACCACTGCCCGTCTCATTTTTGTACATGTGATTGTGTCTCATAAAAACAACATGCACATGCATGTATGCATGCATGCACACCTATGCGTATACATGTTTGCCTTTTTTGGTTTCCATTCAAAGTGAGAACCCACAGTGCTAACCAAGCAGGCACTCCTACTTGGGAGCAGGGAGTGAGTGAAAGCTGAAGAAGAGACCAGAGCTGTAGGTTTTCAGTGAGGTGGGCTATAGTACACTTGTACTTATGGGTAATGCCCACTATAAGTGGGTACATATTATATGTACCCTTCTGCCTCTGGGTTACCTCACTCAGGATGATATTCTCAAGTTTCACCCATTTGCCATGCAGAAGAAATAGTCTTAAGGAAGAGGGTAGAAACCCTCTAGATCAGTGTTTCACAATCTGTACATCGTGACTCTCAAAGGAGTCACATACCAGATAACATGTCAGATGTTTACAATTCATAACAGAATTAAAATTACAGTTATGAACTAGCTATGAAATGATTTTATGGTTGGGAATCACCCTAACATGAGGAATTAATTAAATAATTAAAATAATTAATAATAATTAATAATTATAGTAACACAGCATTAGATGAAAATTGCGTCTGTGTGGAGAGGTTATATATTTACAGAGATGCAGGTAAGAGAACCCAGGGGCAGGAGAGACACAGATGAGGCCTTGTGCATATTAAGTTTGTCTTTAACCATGTTAAGTCTATGGCTGTCTTGATATACAGACTAAAGTGGACAGCATTGGAAGTAAGCCAGTTGCCTATAAAGATAGAAAGATGTCTAATTTCATGTGGAGGACAGTGTAGAACAATAAGGTTTATTGTAGAGAATGTCAGCTCAGCTTTGGGCCAACTCAGGAATTCTGAGTGATATTCAAATGGAAATGTCAGGTTGGCAGTCAGGTATATGAATCTGGGATGAATTTATGAGCTCAGAAATCATTAACATAAAAATATCATTGGAGGACTTTGGATAAACTTATTTACTAAGGGAGAAAACAGAGAGAGAGAGAGAGAGAGAGAGGTTGAGAGAGAGGGAGAGGGAGAGAAAGAGAGAGATTGAGAGAGAGGGAGAGGGAGAGAGAAAGCTGGGCTCTGGTGCTCACTAACAAAGCCTCTAACTAAAGAGTCCATCTTAGCTGACTGAGATGGAGCCAGTAGCTAGGCAAGAAGAAAAGCCCAGGTGGTATCAGAAAACCAAGTTAAAAAAAAAAAAAAACTATCAAGGAGTGTAGACTGACCACTCTCTCCACCTGCAACTGTTAAAAGGTCAAAAAAAAAAAAAAAATGGAGCCTGAGAATCTGTAAGCCAGTTAGTCATATGAAAATCAAAAATGTCTGTGAGAGTAACTTGGCTAGAGTCATGATGGAAATTGAACTCAGGACCTCTGGAAGAGCACTGTCTAGTGCTCTTAACCGCTGAGCCACCTCTCTAGCCCCCAAATGTTCATTTTTAACATTCTGGGGAACATCTTATTTTGCTATGCTGTTGTACTGGCTGGTTTTGTGTGTCAACTTGACACAATTCAGAGTCATCAGAGAGGAAGGAGTCTCAGTTGAGAAAATGCCTCCATAAGATCCAGCTGTAAGGCAATTTCTCAATTAGTGATCAGTGGGGGAGGGCCCATACCATTGTGGGTGGTGCCATCCCTGGGCTGGTGGTCTTGGGTTCTATAAGAAAGCAGCTGAGCAAGTCGTGAGGAGCAAGCCAGTAAGCAGCACTCCTCAAGGCCTCTGCATCAGCTCCTGCCTCCTGCCCTGCTTGAGTTCCAGTCCTGACTTCCTTTAGTGATGAACGTTGCTGTGGAAGTGTAAGCTGAATAAACCCTTTCCTCCACAACTTACTCTTTTAGTCATGCTGATTTGTCACAATAGAAACCCTAAGACAAATTGGTACCAGCATACCGAAGTTACTGCCGTGACACACCTGACTGGTGGAGGATTGTGGAAGGACTTTGGAACTTTGGGCTTAAAGAGAGAGCCATTGAGTGTGGAGACCTCAGTGGGATGTTCTGCAGGAGCTTGCAAGACAAGAAATGTTGAGAGCTGTGCAGAAGATGGAGGCCTGGCTTGTGACATTTCAGAGGGAAGATTAAAGACTCTAGCAGGTCCAGCTTGCTATTTTGATTTAAGAGGCTGTGGGTTCTTGTCAGCTGGGGGTGAACAATCAGCTGTGATGAACAAGCTACCAGCACTATTAAAGTGAGACCTTCGCATTACTGGGACAATTGATGTTGGTTAGCTGAAGCTAAGAAATTAGCAGTGATTAAGAAGAGACGGTATCACTGAGGTAAAATCTTCTGAGAAGTGTTTCTTGAGCGCACAAAGAAGCTGTGTTCTAGAGGTGGCCAAGGTTGTACCGTGTGCTGGCAGCCAGGCTTGGTAATGTGAAATGATCATCCAGCTGCTGCTGGTTTTGAAAGCATGAAGGGATCCTGGAGAGTAGCTGAGGCTTGGCACTGTGAGAGTCCAGGAGAGGCTGGAGGTAAAGGTGCAGCCTCTGTAGCAGTTGAAGGGCAAGGACTAAAGGCATCATGGCACAGAAACTGAGGCTTGACAATATGAAGAGAGCCTATGAGATCTATTGGTGAAAGTGCAGTCCAGTTATAGCAGAAGACCCCATCATTTTGGAGATGCCAGTACCATGGGGCGACCACCAAAGCCAGCAGCAGCAGTGGAGTGTAGTCCGTCACAGCCTAGAAGACAAACTGTGCTACAGAGGAAAGAGCTGGAGAGGTGTCCCAAGCACTTTGGAGGATCCCAAAAGACCGTGAGTTGATCCTAAACATTGCAAACAGAGTTATTTATACTGTTGGAGTTTAGTTTTGCTTGGTTCAGACTGCAACTGGGCCCTGCTTTGTCTCTCTTAAAGAAGGTATTTAATTTTGATTTATATGACTACCCTCAGCCAAAAGACTTTTAAAAGAGATTTTGAATTTTAAGAGAGATTGGATAATTAAAAAATATAGAAATTTTAATGTGTTTGAATTTGTAAAAGACTGTGGAACTTTTAAAGCTATTTATGTTTTTAGTGAGAGATCTTGGGGATGAATAAGAAAGGAAGGGTTAGGGCATGTTTGTGTGTCAAATTGACAAGGGATCAGATGTATTGGCTGGTTTTGTGTCAACTTGAAACAAGCTAGAGTCTTCAGAGAGAAAGGAGCCTCAGTCGAGGAAATGCCTCCGTGGGATCCAGCTGTAAGGCATTTCCTCAGTTAGTGATCAATGGGGGAGGCATTACACAATCAGCTCATTGTGGGTGATGCCATCCATGGGCTGGTTTTCCTGGGTTCTATAAGAAAGAAGGCTGAACAGTAAGTAACATCCCTCCATGGTCTCTGCATCAGCTCTTGCCTCTAGATTCCTGCCCTGTTTGAGTTCCTGTCCTGACTTTTTTTGGTGATGAACAACAATGTGAAAGTATAAACAGAGGAAATCTTTCCTCCCCAACTTGGTTTTTGCTCATGGTCTTTTGTCTCAGCAATAGAAACCATAGCTAAGAAAGCTGTGTTAATCAGAGTCCTATTGCCATTATAAAATACCTGAAAAAAATTACAACTCCAATTAAAAAGATCCCAAAGTTGTCTATCTTGTCTGTGTTCAGTACCTGGTGGGTGACTGCTATTAACCTCAGATGGTTAGGAACAGAGAGGGAAAACTACTAAAGCCGAACCTCCAAGGGCACACCCCAGTGCTTTTACCCATTAAGCTTCACCCCTTTAAAAGCCACTATCTTGTGGTTGTGCCAAACTCTGGAAACTAAGCCCTTAACACATGATTCCTAGGGGGACAGTTGAGATCTAATATCCAGCATGTGCACATGAATGTAATTTCAAGCCTTAGTGATTCTTCTGTACCGCTCTCTTAGTTCGCTTCTGGATTCCTATCTCTGACTTCCATGAAAACTCCCAAACTCCAAAAGATTGTTAGCAACTACTGCTGTTTTTTCAAACAGAAGTTACATTGTATCCAAGTCCGAAGGACCAATGATCCTAGCACACAGGGAGCCATAGTAGCCAGGTACATAGTAACCAGCAACTAAAGCATAGTGGGTACTCTGTGGCCAACTGCGATCAGTTGCTCCTGGTGGGAGCTGTCTTCCAGGCAGAGGTTTAGGTAAACCCTTGTATTTTCTTTCATCCTTCAGTTTGCTAATATCCACTCTAGCTCCAGAAAGGTCTAACATCACAGGGGCCCAGCACCTCCTACATGACAGTTGTGTAGAAAGTATTGCACATGCATGTGTCAACAGAGGCCAGCCCCACAACCTGAGATGCCAACAGGTACAACCATGTTGCCAACATATTCTGGATACTCCATTGCTAGCTTGGGAACTCTTACATATATAAAACTGTGCCAGAGCTCCGAACTGTGGTGAATGAAGCTCTTGTGTTCTTCCCTTTGGCTGAATTCCCTACGTCCCCCAACTTGGAGCTCACCTCAGCCCAGGTGTTCCTGAATAAGTAGTATAGATTTATACTTCCAGTCCAGCACAAGTTGGGTCTACATATAAAAACAAGCTATTAAAGCCAACGACCATTTTTTTTTTAATGAAAGCTGTAGAAGAGAAATGTTGAAGGGGTTCTTTGGTTTCATTAAATAGTGCTCCCACCCTAGGGAAAATGAAGGCCGTCTTTTAGGGCCAGGTGTTCTTTAGAATTTAGCAATAATGGCAAGGAGAGGATGAGCTCACTTTTAAAAAAATCATAGAAGGTTATGGGGGCTTTGCAAGCATGTATATGATCTTAAACATGTCACATAAAAATAGAAGAGAGAAAGAGAGAAAAGGAGAGAGAGGGAGAGAGAGGGAGAGAGAGAGAAAGAGAGAGGAACCCAATGTCAATACAATCCTGCAGTGTCTCCATGTCACTCAGGAAGTTAGACCTGAGCCTGGCTCCCCTCCCCTCACCCACCTTGTTCTACAGGTGCTCATATAAATCAATTAGGGGCTGACATAATTGACTGCCTGAAAAATGCTCCGTGATAATGCAGCTCAGGAGAACCTGGAATTTCTGAGGTACACATTGTAAGGCTTTCAATGTAGCAGTAAATTCCACGTGTCAGTGCAGGTGGATAGCTAAGTTGTAAATACAATATTTCTCCAGCTCCTAAACCACTCCTTGGATGACTGACCAAAGCAAATGTGATTCAATACAACTACTTAGACCTTAAAGGGTAAAATACCAGACCTTCATCAAATTCAGACCAAAAAAAAAAAAAAAAAAAAGATGGGATATGCTCAGATGTGTGAACGTGTGGGCAGAATGGAGGGAAGGAGGGTAAATACTAGTGGCCAAGGGTTCCAGCAGAAGCAATTAGAGGACTCATTATTTGGAAAATTGTAAAAGAAAAGACAGTGGCTAGACATGCGCTCAGTTCCTTGGGAGTAATTTAAAGAGACACAGCCCACCTCGCCCACTCCTGGTATAGACTGCAGCAGCAAGCCATGCACGTGTGACTTATATTTTCCACTATTAATGGCTGAGGGCGGAAGTGCTCAGGATCCAAGTTGTTCTCCTAGACCCCCTTCTGTTTAGAGAAAGCAAACGGAACCTACAGTTACCTTCCTATGTGTGGAGAGTGGAGGGTAAGTTGTAGCTTTCATACATTGGCTTACTCTCTACAAGTAAGCACTGTAACACTTTCCATGCTCTCTCTAGCTTTTACTACAACTGAGACCACAGCAGACGTTCTAATGCTGTGCTGAGGAATATGTAAGATCTAAGAGACATCCTCCTAGATGCACAGAGAATGTACAGCCAAGAACAGCAGTGCAGTTATGCTTAGAGAAAAATTCAAAATTTTAATATGTCCCATGTGACCTTTTAAAATGAAGTACCATTACTTCATCTAATTGCTTTTAATTCTCTATAGTTTTATATGTCAGTATGTCCAGTTTTATATGTCAGTATGTCCAAATAAATATTGATTATTTGTGGGAAGAATAAAAACCTTTCAGCAGAATTATATGCATGCCTGGCACTGGCAGAGGTCACAAGGGGTCTACATATCTCCTGGAACTGGAGTTATAGTCAATTGTGAGCCTTCTGTAGGTTCTGGGGTTAGAATCTGGGTCCTTTGCAAGAGCAACAAGTGCTCTTAACATCTGAAAAATGCCCTTAAAAAAAAAAAGCAACCCACTAAATCTAATATAAGCTGTTCATATGTATATGATAGATCAATTTCTCAAGTTTTATTATGATTGTCTATATATTTTGATAACTTGAAATATGAAAGAATTTGCTGTTATTTTAATTCAGCTAAGATTCTTTAGTGCCTATGCCAAACAGTTTTTAGTGCACTAAAAACAAATCACATCATTTGATCTACATAATAATCCTATGAAGTAGATACAGTGAGGTAATTCTTATCAGCATCTTTATATATTACAGCCAAGGAAAAATGAAACACAATCTAAGTACTTTTTCATGATCTGAAATGTCAAACTAAAAATTTATTCTAGGTTAAGAATTAACTTATAGTTGAGCCTGTCCATTTTTTAAGGCTTTGTTGTTGTTTGTTTGTTTGTTTTTTATGTGTATAGATGCTTTACCTGCATGTTTGTTTGTGTGTGCCTGGTGCCCTTGGAGGCCAGAAGAGGGCATTGGATCCCCTGGAATTTGAGTTATAGATGATTGTGATCCACCATATAGGTGCTGGGAATTGAACTCTAGATTTCTGAAAGAGCAGCCAGTGCTCCTAAGCACCGAAGCATCATCTCCAGTGATCCTGGGTTTTAACATTTACCATGTTAACTTGAAACCTAATGAATTCATGGTGCTTTTGTTTTGTGTTTTGTTTGGTCTGTGTATGTGTACATGATATGCATGCATGTATGTCTATGTATTTGTGGACACATGTGTATAGGTGTGTGTGTGTGTGCATGTGTGTGTGTGCACGTGAAGGCCCAAGGTTAATATTGAATATCTGTCAATCATTCACTTTTGGAACATGGTCCAGGAATGGGGTAGTGTGAGGAGAATTCTGAGTGTTTGTGAGAACACTCCAAGATGAGATGAGTCTCATGACTTCAGTTTATTCAAAACACAAAATTGTTCTTGGAATGTGTGTTTGTGTTCCTCCCAAGTGTAGGGGATAGGAGTGAATCTACTCCAGGTTATTCATTACAACTGGGTATTGTTATTTGTTTAGATACCTATGGTTTTTACCATATACAGCTTGTCCTCATGATTGTAAACAGCTAAGACTCATGAGAGCTTAACTCATGTGACCTTTCTTAACTTTCAGAGCTTGAATTGTCTGATGCTCTGAATAAAGTTAGCTATTGCATGAGACGTTAGTCATCTGCATTTCTTGGCTCCATTCTTCCAATTCTATACTACCTTATATACTGAACCCAGGGTCATTTGACCCAAAAGCTTGCCAGTTAGGCGAATTTGAGTAACCAGCTTGCTTTAAATCACCTGTGTCTGGCTATTTCCTGAGTACTTAGGTGTGTTACACCTCAGAGTCCAAGGAATCTGCACACCTGTCCTCAGGAGAATTCAACGAGTCTTTGAAAGAGTTTTGAAATGTCTCCCCATCCTGAAACTGTATGCTTTTATGATTATTGCCTCTTTTTGTGAGTGTGTGATTGTGTTATTCAATATATTTTTGCTCAGTCTTTTAGAATGTTAGTGTTTAATGAATATATAAACAACATTTATATATCAACCATAAAATGCTTTATAATAAAGTTTACAAATGTTTCCAGGTGTGTTGTTTAACTTAATCCTGAGGTATTAATCAAGTTCAGACAATTTTCCTACTGTTCTCAGTCAAGCCTCTGGCTTCTCTCTCCCATGGTGGCTGGGATGGTAGCACATCCTCTCCATCCCAGCTTTAGAAGTCACCATCAGAAGTTTCTTCTAGTCCCTTTACCCCCTCCATTTTTTTAAATTTAAATAATGGTCTACCATGAATTTGATTGGAGGAGAGATTTGTCATTTTTAGGTGCTTGAGTATTATTTTTTAGAGCATTTATTAATCCACCTATTCCCTTTCCTCTGTTATTAAATGCTTCATCATGTCTAAATCGTTGTGTTGTTTGAAGGTTAACCACCCTTATTTTTAAGAAAAACATGTTTTCAAAACACCATTTTCTGAAACATAGGTTTGTGTTTGTGTGTGTGTGTCTCACATAATATGTGTACACATACATATGTAATTCCAGCTAAGTGATATTTTTGGTTCTCCTTCCTTTATAGGGCAGAGAATATTTGTCCAACCTATAAAGTTATCACTCCTAAAAGATCTAAAGAAGATGAATGTTTTCTTTTCGTCTATTTTTTTTTAAAACAAAGAAGACAAAGCTCTCTCAGCAGAGTAGGTCAGGCCTCAAGGGTTGGCTCAGAAGCTGCAACCCACTGTTGTCAAGGAACAACTTAAGGCTCCCTCATGCTTCCATCTGATATGTAGCCTTTACTAAATGACAACAATGTTCCCACCTAAAACACCTCTAAGGTTTTGGTTACAAGGCTACAATGTCTCCCTCTCTTGACAGCTTTTGTCTGACTGTGCTTGGAAACTTTGGAAGGTGTCCTTTTCAGCACTAAGCAAACAAACAAATAAACAACAACAACAAAACTAACTTAGGATGTTTGTGTGATTATGGAACTGCCCTTCATTTTGTCATGATTTTCTCCTTCCCTTTCTTCTTGGTACTGCCCCCGGTACCCAGGGCCTGCTCAACAAATGTTAATGGCTGTGATCTTCACCATTGGCAGTTTGAAAAGTGGGTGATTATTGTCTATAAGCAACAAGGGAGACACTCTTTGCTATTTATGCTAATGTGTGAGCACTTGGGAAGACATCTACAAACAGTAACGGTAAAGCTGAACTCTTTAGCTCCTTTCAAAGCAAACACAGGCTTCATCCAAGAGGAAGAGTGACACCTATTGTTCTGGGCATGATTATCCATGTTTCCTCCCACATCAATTCTGGCCCGTGTCAGTAATGTCTGCTATTAATAAGACGGGGTCTAGCACAAAGTGATACTTGCTTGCCCTTTGCAGCACAAGGATGGCTGATATCTGCAGCATTTGATTGTCAGCTTTCTTGGCTAATTACACATGCAGCAGTAGCTGTATTTTAGCTCCTGCTTTCAAAGAGCAAGTCATTAAAGACAGAGAAAATGCACACAAGCCCAGCTATAGAGCATCCTTTTAAATTGCTAAGAAAACTGAATTGGGGACGAATCATTCCTTTAAGCATAATTGGTAAAAACTCTTGACTTCTCTGTATAAAATTTAGTTCTGTAATTTTAAGGGGAAAGAAATTAAAACTTTAAGATTTATGTTTTATCTGACCTATATTAAAAAATAACTCCCCATAAAAGGTCACTGTCGACTGTCAAGACATTGAGTTTTATGTGATCATTTTGTGTTCTGTTAGACATGAGAAAATGGTCCTGTGGGTAAAGCCTGGCATCTGGCCTCAAGTCTAGCATCTCAGGTGACAAGAAAGATCTTGAGGTAGATACGGCAGCACTTGTTCCATATCCTGTGGTAAAACACGGCTGGATGCTTTTTGAAATGTGTTTGGTATTATTTACTATAAGATATGTTATGTACAGTGACTCATTGGAATGCTGGAGGAATCATTTGCTCTGTAACACACAGCTTTCAAAAGCTTACTAACATTTTCAGCATCACAAGATCCATCTTTGAAGTTGCTAAAAGAACAAATAATTTAAATTTCTATGAACTTTTATAAATTATAAGTGCTACAGTTTTTATTTTTCCTAAGTTAGAACATAACACAAACTATTTTAACCTTACTCATGTGTGCACTCTTAGAGGTATAGTAGTATGGGCCTGGCAGGATATATTCACTTGTTTAATGGTGGCCTAAACATCATGGGAGTAACCAGTCACTTTCTGATCAAATTTTAGGCATGCTCTTCAATGCGAAAATCAACCTGGCCCTTATATCTGAGGCAAGAACCTATAGCTAGCCAGGTCATGGGATGTGGGGGCAGGGAGCATCAGGAGACAGCCTACTAATGCTATTCAGCTCAAGGGACATGGTATAAAAGCTGACTATGACTTATTTTGCATACATAGATTAGGGCATTTCTCAACCCCCATTAGAGAAGCTTCCTTTTGCAGTAGATGGCAATTAACATGGAGAGAGAAGGTCAAGGTGCGGAGAATACGAGACTGTAGAATACTTAGCCTTAAATGGACTGCACAGAATGCTGGGGATAGGAGTCATCGTGAAAGAGGGAGCAGGAGGATAGGATGGCAGTAGATACCTACAGGAAAACAGTGATTTCTGTGCACAGTAGGACAGCTGTACAAATGAATCCACAGTAGTTGTGACAGTATGCACAAGACCCATGGAAGCTCAAACCAGACCAAATACAAACAGAGATGGGAGATAGGCAGGAAGTCCCACCTCTAGCTGAGAGAGACTGTGGATTGATAACTCTTAGAAGAAGGAGAGGGTCCATTTTAAGGGTGTGGACTTTTATAGGATGAACACATTCTAGTGAAAGACCACATATTCAGGAGTCTATGTGTCTATGGGCAATACTAATTGATTTTGGTGTTTGAGTTGTTTTTTCTTTATTTTGTGTAGTGTCCGACCAGCAGATCTACACGGGCCGTGGGCAACTTCGAACTGGAGGTTGGACCAGACCTGCGGGAATAAACAGGTCGAGAACAAAAGACAGGACGTTAAGTAAATGTATCAAAGGGTGTTTTACTTGGGGTGAAATGGGTTTTTATATTCAGGCAGCTAAGTGAAACCACAATATCCAAACATAGCATATGTATAACATAAATACGACAGCAGACAACAGCAGACATAGAGACGCTGGTTCTCAGTGCCTCACATCGCAGTCTGTTTATGGTGAGCAGACTTCAAACAGGAGTCTTAGCAGAAGTTAGCTGTGAGTCCTTCTTTGATTTCAGGAGGAGTTGCAGTGTTTGTGGGCTATTGTCTTGCACCACAGGTGGCGCTGTCAGTGTACTTTCAGTTTCAGAGTTCCATAGCAACATTAGGGCAGCATTGGAGGGGGAGACAATACTTTACCCTTGTGTTTTTAAACAAAAAGCAGGATAAAGGTCATATGACTTGGCACAGATCTGCATGGGAAACATCATGGTGCTTCAGCTGGAAGGATCTGTTTTTCTCTCTGATTCCATCATCCCAGATTCATTTGACACAGCAAACCGGGCTTAAATCATATCTTTAGTAATGACACAGCCACTTGGCACATGCCTCTGTGGGTCGACTTCACCACCAGAGAGACAGACTCCTGTCTGCATCATCCATCCATACAAAATGCCAAGATATGCCTTTAATACCTTCTCAACCACCAACCAAAGACTGCACATGGTGGGTCTGATTGTTCAGGCAGCATGTGTATAGTAGAGGATTGCAAATTCAATCATCAATAGGAGGAGAGGACCTCGGCCCTGTGAAGGTTCTGTGCCCCAGTGTAGGGGAATGCCAGGGCCAGAAAATGGGAGAGGGTGGGGTGGCAGGCATGGGGAAGTGGGAGGCAACAGGGGTTTGCTTTTGTTGTTTTTTTTTTGTTTCTTTGTTTTTTGGAGGGGAAACTGGGAATGGAGAAATTTACATGTAAATAAAGAAAATAAAAGAAAAAAAATACCTGCAGAATCTGGGAACTGCCACCGTATCTCTGAAAGCAGTTTTAAAAGTTTTGGCAAGGTTGCTCCCCCTGTCGCTGAAGCGGGGAGCAGGCCTCCGTTCAGTTGCAAATTTTCGGCTTGGGCTCTGGAGTTGGTTGCCTAGGGAACAGGTCTCAATACAATGCAAATTAGTCTTTTGGTGACTCCAGGATTTGCGTTTACCTTTGAAATGCTGGAATCTTGGTGGTGCTCCAATGACTTCGAGATTTCGCTGGCTCTTAGAACGTAAATATTGCAGCGATAACCAAAACTTCCATGCTCCAGGTGAGCCACTGTTTATTTTGCTTCAGGAGCAAGCAAATTTCCAGATAAAATGGGAAGAAACAACTTCAAAGCTGGCAGGAAAAAAGGCCTGTCAGTTTAGAACAAAGGAAAATGAAAGAAAAGGAAAAAGATTTTCCACAGAAGTTTGAGCACACCTGCTAAGAAGGCAGTGACTCTGAGTAAACTTGGTGGATTAATCTCTCTGGGAGCCATCCTGTCCCATCCTCTTTTTGGGAATAAATACACACTGACTCTCTACCCCAAATCAAAACAAGGTCTTGTCCATACCAGGCATTGGTGAGAGGATCTTTCCAGCGTACCATGGCATACGAACTTAGAGTTAGGATGCCAATGTCGGTCTACCGCAGACTGGCCTTTCATATCAGTCTGCAGAAAATTCAAAATAAAAAGTACAAAGGCAAGATGTGCCTTTGGAGACCTCTGGGGGAAAAGGTTCCCTTCCCTGGTCTTGAAAAGCCAGCTTTTAATTGTGCGATGAGCTCGCTCAACAATACCCTGTCCCATAGGGGTTATATGGGATGCTGGTCTTATGAAAAATGCCAAAATCTTTGCAAAAAGAAATAAAATTTTTGCCAGTGTAAGATGATCCATTGTCCATTTTGATTGTTTTGGGCATACCCATAGCACTGAATGCTTTTAAACAATGATCAATAACATTTCTAGAGGCTTTTCCTGTTTGCAGGGAAGCAAACATAAATCCTGAACAAGTATCAATGCAGACATGTATATATTTAAGCTTTCTAAATTCTGCATAATGGGTTATATCCATTTGCCAGATACTATTAGGCATAAGTCTCCTTGGGTTCACTCCCAAATGTGGTACTGGAGTTAAAATAACGCACTTAGGGCACTGTTTAACAATCATTCTTGCTTGTTCTCTGGAAATTTTATGTTTGAGCCTCAGAGTTTGGCTAGACAGGTGGAAATTATCATGACCCCATTTAGCTAAGGCCACAGGATCTGAAACTAAAATCTCTCCTATCAGAGCTTTGTCAATGAGGTCATTACCTCTGGCTAATGGCCCAGGCAGGCCAGAATGAGCCCAAATATGACCAATATAGAATTGATTTTTTTCATGCAAGAATAATATTTTGTAATTGAGAAAATAGGACTCCTGCTGGGGTGTCCAACTTAAACATGCCACAAGTTTCTAGCAGCGGTATAGAATTATAAATATAAAAGCTGTTCGTGTATAGGTTAAATGCATCAGACACAGCTTCAAAGACTTTTAAAACTGCGGTTAGTTCAGCCAATTGAGTTGAGAGACCAGGAGTTTTTATAACCACCTGTCAATTATTAATGAGATATCCAGCTCACTCTTTAGATGTGCCATCAGTAAATACCACAAGGACATTGTCTAGTGGCTTCCAAGCCATTACCTTTGGAAAAATCACTTCATGCACATTTAAAAACTTTATTAATTTGTCCTGGGGATAATGATTATCTAGAGTTCCCTGAAATCCAGTTTGAGCAAGTAACCATTCTGTGCTATGCTGCTTTAGCCAGGAGTCTTTCTTGCTCCAAAGTAAAAGGCTGAATGATAACATCTGGCTCCTTGCCAAAATAAGTCAGTGCTTGTTTTCTACCAAGCACAATAATTTGGGCAACAGCTTCATAATATGGTAAGGTACTACGTTTAGGAGACACCCTAGAATTGATCCACATAATAGGTGCCTTTTGCCACAACAATGGCATAGGGGCATGAGTTGTATTGAAAATTAATAAATGCAAAGGTAAAGAATAATCTATATAAGTAATAAATTGATTCTCAATAGCCTTTTCTACCTGCTATAAAGCAGATATTCCTTCTTTACTTAAAGATCTAGGAGAATTTGGGTCAGAATTACCTCTGAGAATATCAAATACGGGCTTCAAGTCTCCTGTAGTAAGTTTTAGGTAGGGACGAAGCCAATTGATATGACCTAATAATTTTTGAAAATCATTTAAAGTTTTTAATTTGTCTCTACGTATAACTATTTTTTGAGGAATAACAGCTCTATCCGTAAGTGTAAAACCTAAATAATTATATGGATCTTGAGTCTGCACCTTTTCTGGGGCTATTTGTAGCCCCCTCTCATTAAAGGCAACTTGTAAATCTTTGTAACATAAAAATACATCTTGGGGAAATTTCCCTGCTATCAAAACATCATCTGTGTAATGGGCAATGTATATCATTGCCACTTCTTTCCTATAGCTTCGATTACCTGTGCCACAAATTTCTGACATAACATAGGACTGTTTGCCATCCCCTGAGGAAGAACAGTCCAATCATATCTTTTCATAGGTTCCTTAAAATTTACA
This sequence comes from Mastomys coucha, assembly GCF_008632895.1. Taxonomy (NCBI): domain Eukaryota; kingdom Metazoa; phylum Chordata; class Mammalia; order Rodentia; family Muridae; genus Mastomys; species Mastomys coucha. Next base: position 53,264,271 of record NW_022196910.1, read on the forward strand.
GATGGATCACTGAAAGCAAATTTCTCACAATCCTCAGGGTGTAAAGGAATTGTAAAGAATCAGTCCTTTAAATCCATAACTATTTTGTAAAATCCTTTTGGAATTGCCACTGGAGATGGCAATCCAGTCTGTAATGCTCCCATTATCACCATAGTTTCATTAACCTTTCTTAAATCTTGCAACAGTCTCCATTTACCTGATTTTTTTCTTGATCACGAATATAGGCGTGTTCCATGGAGAATTTGATTCCCTCAGGTGTCCTGCTTCTAATTGCTCCTGCACTAGCAATGAAGCTGCTTCTATTTTCTCTTGAAATAAAGACCATTGATCAACCTACACAGGAGTATTATCTATCCACTTGATTTTATCTGCATGGGGTACAGGTAAGACAGTGGCCATTATAGAAAATGTTTCAAACCTTTATTATTAGCACGAGGCTTATGGCCTCTGTATGTTCTAATGTCCCGTTTGGACCTCTGCCTATTAGCTAGTTCATTAGGGCTACATAATACCAGTCTCATCTGTGATAACAGATCTCTCCTCCACAGAGTGACAGGGAGGTTGGGCATAACATATGGTTGAATCTGCCCTGAGTTGCCTTTCTCATCTCTCCAGGTTAGAAGCTTAGAGCTTCATTTTGGGTTGTTGGCACACTCAATCCCTTGGAGGTGAGTAATGGACTCAGCCAAAAACCATGTCAGGGGTCAGCTCTGAGCTCTGATGATGGTCAATCTACCTCTGTGTCAATTAATCCTTCAAAACATTTTCCTTCAATAGTTAGTTTAAGATTAGGCCTTTTATTCGTAATAGACTGTATCCAATATACTTCAGGAGCACCAGAACAACTCTGTCCTGCCTCATTAGTAATAGCCTTAGGAGACATAGGATACATAGGAACTAAGATAAGCTGAGCAATTTTTTCATAAGCAGGTACTATAATAACTCTACATGGTGAAGAAGCCATTATTTCTCCTTGATAATTGTGATCAATAACACCTGGGTAAATCTGTAAATCATCTACAGTAACACTACCTTTGCCAATCACAAATCCCCAAGTCTCTGGATGCAATAGCCCATAAACTTCAGTAGACAGAATCTTAATTCTCATTTTTTGTGGTTAATACTGTGTGCCAGGTGGAGAATAACTCCACTCCTGTATGTCCTGGCATTGCTCCGAGGAGCTCAGGTATAGATCTTCCTGACTTGGCAGTCTCTGGGCCTCATGCACTGCCTTTTGGTTCAAGAACAGGGCCCAGGACTGGCCCCTGGACTCGTTTTTTGAACAAGTATAGCCTTGAGAACCTTTCTTAAATCTTCCCTCTCTGGCCCAACATTTTCCTTTCTTACACCGATCTCACAGTCTCTGTCCAGTGCCTGCTTGCTGCCTCTCTGAATTTCCTGACCTTTTTTGGACATTCGCTTTTAAAATGGTTAATGCTGCCACAATTATAGCATATCTTGCTATCCTGCCATTGTGCCGAAATTTTTGGGACAGTTGTGTCTTGTAACGCGGCCTCAATGGCAAAGCTTTGATTAAAGGTAGGCCCTATGTCTGCACAGAGACGAATATAACCAGAAATATCCATCTGACCCTTGTACGGTAGGAGGACTGCTCTGCACGTTGAGTTAGCGTTCTCAAAAGCTAACTGCGTGATAAGTGGACCCTCTGAATAGGAACTTCCAAGTGTCCTGATGGCCGCCTGCTGCAGCCTAGCCACGAAATTCTGAAAGGGTTCCTCTGGACCCTGCTGTATGCCCGTCAGGTTCACGCTGCCTTCACCTTTAGTGGGCAGCCACATCCAAGCCTTGCGGGCTACAATAGTGACTTGGGCAAATGCCCTGGCAGGGTAGTCTATTTGCCTATTAGTTCCTTCAAACTGACCTTCCCCCACAAGCATTTTTAGAGTCCAGTCAGGATTATCCACCTGAGCATTTTGCATGGCAATATTCTTACTATGTTCACACCATTCCGAATTCCAGATTAAATCACCCCCAGACAAAAGAACTGCTCCGCACAATGTTTTCCAGTCCTGAGGTGTTAAATTATAATCTCTAACATTGTCGATTAACGCTTGGGTAAATGGTGTGCTAGGCCCATATTTATCAACAGCTTCCTTTAAATCCTTAATAATTTTAACATCAAAAGCTTGGTAATATCTATGTATATCGTCATTCTGACCTCTGTGTTCCACGACTGGACAAGTCAGCAACCCTGAACTGTCTTGCCCATACTCCCGAGCCCTGCAGAACACCCCCTCTAAGGGCAAATGTTCCACCCTCATATAGCTGTCTTTCTTTCTGTCTGCCCGCAATTTAAAACCCCTTAGTTCATCAATCAATTCTCATATCTTGGTCTCAAGTTCTGCTCTACTTGGACGAGACTTTGCATAAGAACGCTGTCTCCTCAGCTGAGATGCAGTGAGTTTGCCTTTTGTGGAAGTTTGGGTCTCTTCGGCTACCATACTGCTTGAGTCAGACTAACTTTGGACCTCTTTGCTGTCCGTAGAGGACTCGGTCTGTGAGTCAGAACCTGTCATTTCTGAACTCGTAAGGCTTATTTGGCTGTCTGAATGATCCTCCTTCTGCTTATTTTTCTTATTTTCATTCATAATGTCCATAACCATCCCCCAAAGGTGGAGGGGAAATCCATCGACCTTATTATTTACAAGCGCTTTTCCTATCTTTTCCTAAGATTTTTTATTTATCCTGGTTAAACCCTCTAACCAAGGGCAGTGAGCTTCGATCAGCTCTGATAACTCTGCTAATGCATTCTTTTTCACCCTAACTCCCTTTGTTCTGAGTAGCTTATCCGCGTTCTGGGTAGCCACCTTTGAGACTTTTGCCCCCATAATTCCTCACTGTTGATAAATCCCTAGGTGGACTTGAGTACCAGGCCAGTACTTCTCCTACCTAGCTGCCTGTAGCCTCCTCACACAGATTCCTGGCCAGCACTAGCCGAATCTCTTACCATGTGGAAATGGCCACGTCCGTCCCCTTCGGTTCCTTTTTTTTCTTTTTATACAGAGCTCTGTGACCTATGGTGTGGTCTTTTAATCCATTTCTCTCGTGTTCGAGCTGCACGTCCCGGGCACCATTATGTAGTGTCCGACCAGCAGATCTACACAGGTCATGGGCAAATTCACACTGGATGTTGGACTAGACCTGTGGGAATAAATGGGTCAAGAACAAAAGACAGGACGCTAAGTAAATGTATCAAAGGGTGCTTTACTTGGGGTGAAATGGGTTTTTATATTCAGGCAGCTAAGTGAAAACACAATATCCAAACATAGCATATGCATAACATAAATACTACAGCAGACAACAGCAGACATAGAGACGCTGGTTCTCAGTGGCCTCACATCTGCAGTCTGTTTATGGTGAGCAGACTTCAAACAGGAGTCTTAGCAGAAGTTAGTTATGAGTCTGTCTTTGATTTCAGGAGGAGGTGCAGTGTTTGTGGGGTATTGTCTTGTACCACAGGTGGCCGGCTTCAGCCCAGGGCTGTCAGTGTACTTTCAGTTTCAGAGTTCCATAGCAACATTAGGGCAACATTGGAGGGTGAGACAACAGTTTTGGTTTCTGGTTTTTTAAAAGAGGACACAGAATTTGGTGTGCAGGGAAGAGGGTGGATCTAAAAGGAATTGCAGGAAGAGGGCAAATATGAATGTGGTGTGTGTGTGTGTGTGTGTGTTTGTGTACAAAAGTCACCGTTAGGTATCTTAACAACTCTCCACCTTATTTTTTTGAGACAGGACCTTCTACAGAACCCACAGTTCCCTGATTCACCTAAGTAGACCAGCAGGCCTGTGAGTTCTGGGGATGCTCCTTGTCTGTACCTTTCCAGTCCTCGGATGACAAGTATGTAACTCTGCTAGCTTTTTGTCTGGGTGCTTGGGCTCTGAACTCAGATCCTCATATTTGCACAGTGAACATCTCAGTCATCTCCCTAGCTATAGCGTAAGGGTTTTGGGAGAATGACATGATTCTGTATGAGCATCATGAGCATCCTTTAAAGAGAAAAGATAGAGGAGAAGGAGGCTATATCTACAGGGAGGCCAGGATGTCCTCAATGTCTCCAAGGTTGTTGTAACTTGTGATAACATAATACAGACATAATACTTTTAACATTGTTTGGCCTACTTTTTGTTTTTGTATTTCATTAAAGGTTTAGAAATATGTTAACAGATTAAACACACACACACACACACGTGTACACACTCACTAGATGGAAGAGACTTGGATCAAGATTGCTTTGAATCTATAGATCAGTTTGAAGTTAGCTATGTGCAATCTTAGCAACGACATCTTCCAATCATTATACCAGGTATGTTCCAAGTTTTGCTGTTTTGAAATTTAATTTAATTTATTGTTATGGTGTATGATGTGAGCTATGTGTGTCTGTCCATGTGCACAGGTGCACATATGCCATGGCCCATATGTGTCAGTCATAAGAAAACTTTCAGGAGTTTGTCCTGTCCCTCTACCCTGGGTTCTGGGGATTGAAGACCACTGGGGGCTCATGAAGCAAACACTTTTACTACCTGGGTCATCTCTCTGGTCCTGATACAGAGTTTGGGGCCTGTATTATGCTCCTTTTAGCAATGTGTCTTGTAGTTTTTAAAATATAGGTCATATATATATATATGTTTATGCAAAAAGAACTCTTCCCCAAGTGTTACAGCTCAGTAAAACAGCCAACCTCAGATGATCCTCAATGAAATAACTTGTATGCTTTATTCCCAGTGGACAGGGACTATACAAACATTGAGGAGTAGGGTGGGTGCATGGGGATGGACTCCAAGTGTTTTCCCTATGTGACTGATTGTCATGGTTCTCTCGGTGGAGTGTCATGTTTTAGTGTTCCAGAGAAGGTAGAGGTAGGCAGGGAGAGAGGCTCCACTCCCACCATTCTCAATTCTGAGATTCAAGGGGTCTGAGCTCACTCAGCCTTACCAGTTCTTCTATCTGATGGTATGGTCCACTTGCCCCACGTATACGTGAGTGAGTGTGTGTGTGTGTATATGTATGTATACATGTGTACATATATACATTGTATGTGTGTATATATAAATGTATATTATACTTATATGTGTGTATACATATACGTATGTGTGTGTTTGATTGCCTGTTATACTGACTAGACCCTCAAACACATGTTCAGTAGGAGGAAAAGTTTTAGAATATAGGTCACATATATATATGCAAGTGTATGTATGCATGTGTATATATGTGTACATATGCATATGTACATCTATATGCATACATGTACATATACACATGTATGTGTGCATGTATACATGTATATTTAGAATTATGTATAAATATATGTAAATGAACATGTATATATACATATATTTATACATATATACACATATATCTTGATTTTTTATTTCCTGTTTCATTGACTAGACCCTCAAGTACATGTTCATTAGAAGGAGCAAGCAAACCCTTGTTTTTTTAATCACTCTCGCTATTACAATGGCTGTATGAGTTGGTTTTGTTTTGCTTTGGGTCTGTTAACATGGTAAATTGTACTTACTAATTTTCAAATGGTCAATAAACCTTGTTATCTTTGAAATAATCCCCATTTAGTCATTTTATATATTACTTTACTGTATTGTAGGATCCACATTCTAAATCTTCTCTTACGACCTTTACAACCATAAGCATTAGGGATATTGATCTATAATCTTTCTTGAAATGAACTTGTCTGGTTTGATATTAGAGTGGAGCTGGCACATAGAATGAGTTATGGAATATTTCTTCTCATTTCTGGATGGGTGTCTCTGCAATTGATACTTAAATGTCTGTTGTACAACTAAGCCTGAGGTTTTTCTTTCTGCATGTTGTGGGAAGTCCTAAAAGTGAAGACTTAATTAGCTGCATAGCTTTTTAAGTTACCTGTTTCTTCTTCTTTTTTTTGTATTAGATTTTTCTTATTTACAATATCTCCTTTCTCAGGTTCCCCTCCAACCCCCCCCCCCCAAAACAAAAACAAAACAAAACAAAAACAACAATCCACTGTTCCCTCTCCCCTCTCCCTGCTCACCATCCCAACCCTTCCTGCTTACTGGCCCTGGCATTCCCCTACATTGGGGCACAGAACCTTCACAGGGCCAAGGTCCTCTCCTCCCAATGATGACTGGCTTGGCCAACCTCTGCTGGATACATGCTGCTGGAGCCATGAGTTACCTGTTTCTTCTTAAATAAGCTTTTGCTGTTTGCTTCTGCCAGTGAATTTATCAGTATTATTTAAGTTGTTGAATTTACTGTAATAAAACTGATAACATTTCCTTATTATTTATGCAGGTTAGACTCTTTGGTGACATCAGTAGCTTAATCTGAATACTGGAAAAACTTCCCTTCACTTATTTTCTGTGAATCTTGGTGTCTTTTCAGTTTATTCAGCAATTACAAAACATCTTCCAGCACCACTGATTTTCTCTACTCTTCCATCTAATTAAAAAACAACTGTTCTACAATTTACTTATTGCATAGGATGTTTTCCTGCATGTATGCCATATATGTATCACTTGTGTGCCTGGTGCCTCTAGGGTTACAAGAGTGGGTCAGATCTCTGGGAATGGAGGTACAGGTGTTTTTGAGCTGCCATGTAAGAGTTCTGGGAAACAATTTCAGGTCTTCAGTGAGAGCAGCAAGTGCTCTTAACCACTTAACCGTCTCTGCAGCACCTCCTGTCTGCTTTAAAACTTTTATTTTCTCTTTCTTGCCTGCTTTCTTTCTTTCTTCCTTTCTCTCTCTCTTTCTTTCTTATTTTCCTCCTTTCTTTCTTTCTTTCTTTCTTTCTTTCTTCCTTTCTTTCTTTCTTTCTTTCTTTCTTTCTTTCTTTTGTTTCTTTCTTTCTTTTGTTTCTTTCTTTCTTTCTTTCTTTCTTTCTTTCTTCTTTTCTTTTGTTTCTCTGTCTCTTTATCTCTCTGTCTGTCTTCTCTGTCTGTCTGTCTGTCTGTCTGTCTCTTTCTATCTCTCTCTCATATTCCTAGAAATTTAGTCTGGGTTTCCAGGCCAGTGATTCTTTCTGTTCTGATATCAGTGCTTGGTGCTATTAACATCCCTTTCAGGGAGCACGTCAGCTCAACTACACCCCACTCTCCTGCATATACCTATTTTCATTTCCTTCAGTTCAGAATATTTATAATTTCCATATTAAGTTTTTAATTATATCCAAAATACTTTTTTAAAAAAGTCTTTAGATGTTTTTATGTTACTTATTTTTCATTTAAGTCCATACTGCACAAAGTATATATATCTTGACACAAATAACTTGAGACCCGTTTTCTCCCTCTGGATATGCTCCCACTTGAAAATTGTTGTGGAAATTTCATAGAACTGATATGTAGGGTATAGAGTGTATTGATCTAGCCAGAACTGCTTAATGATACTATTCAGGTCTTTTATGCCCTTCTTTTGGTATTCTCCTTTGGTTCACTATTCTATCAAGAGGTGAGAAATGACATTACAATCTCCAAATAAACATTTGGATATATTTATTTCATTTTGAAGTATATTGGTTTTGCTTTTTTAAAAAAATATATCACATGATATCTTTTGTTTAATATTATTTAACTTTTAGCTCATTTGCACCTTTGTACTTAAAATAATTGGATATAAGTGATGTGTAATTTCTGATTCAATCCCACAAGCTCTACTTTTCAGTATTTATGCCATTAGGATTTAATGTGTAAACAATTAATCAGGTTTAAATAACCTATTTGTTTTCTGCTTGCTACATTTTTACTTCATTTTTATCTCATTAATTTTCTTCATTTGGTTGAGTCTGTGCAGCTGGATGACTGGCTACCATGTTACTTTGTGAGCTCTCATATAGGAGTTTTGAGAAGCAATCTCAAGTCATGTTACTTCAGCAGATCCTTCAGAGTTTGTAGCTCTTGATTTGACTCACCGTACTTTCCCTTCAAGGTATAGTCCATCATTTCTTATACTCTGAGCAATAGTAAACTTTCCTTTCTCCCCCCCCCC
>NW_022196910.1:53272278-53293341 GCF_008632895.1 Mastomys coucha
CCCTCCCAGCCATCAAGTTTCTAATTCACTTAACCAGTGTTTATGATGCCATACTACACTGTGGATATTTTTGCTTTAAGTACTTAAGTGGAAATTCTGATGAAAATGATAAAAAACTTTGTTTTCAGAGTTACAAAGTATACAACATTGTGCTCTTTTTTCACATCTGCTTGTGTTTCCAAGGAACAGCCCGTTTCTTCTGCCTGAACTTTGTGCTTCAGTAACTTTGTCTCCTTGCTGACAGTCAATCTCAGGTTGGGGTTAATCTTTCCTTGCCACCAAGCCAGTGTCCTTCCTAGCATTCTTGCCTTTGCTTTGTGAGTTGTGGAGTTTCTATCGTATTGTTAGCCCCTCATGATGGTCTGGATGTGCCATGCAAAGGTTATATGCAAGTAATTTGATCCCTTAGTGAAAGATTTCATTTTAGTTGGAGATTGGTTCTAATGCTTTTAATTAATTGGGAATTTATGAGTCCAAATGCTGAAGGTCAGTTAGTTGTCCCTAACTGGTTTTTGACTGAAGAATAAAAAGCCCAATGCCAATGGCTGGGTGAAGAGAGAGGGGCAGAACTTTTAGATTGCATGAGCTAGGAACTGGGAGAAAGGAAAAAATGAGAATCACCATGACTTGGGGTGGGAGGTGTTGCTGTCCATCAGCAACGTTAAAACAGTCGGTTACCTGGAATATGGAGTTAGAAGGAGATGAGATAGGAGGAGATAGGGTGGCCAAAATTATACCTACCCATGAGGAAGGTACCTTAAAACATTAGACAGGAGCCTTTGTCACTCAGCCATCTTGAACCTTTAATCATAATCCTTTGTTCCCCCAATAGGTAGAATACATGCGCCAAAACCACTCCCCCAAGTACATCAGTAATGAAGACCCAATCAATATTTTTTTAGTCTCTATAGCAGGCGGGATTTCCGAAGTACCTGGAGCCAGGAGAGCCTGGAGTGATGAGGCGTGGCAAATAGCAGGAGGTGGGCAGAGAGGTGTGGTTAAGAGAGGCAGGCTTCAAACCAGGAGGGTAACAGGGAGGGAAGGATGTGACATAAGGACTGCAAGAGAGAAAGCCAACCAGCCAAGTAAGAATTCAGGTAAGTGGCCACTGGCCACTTCCCGTTTGGGCCTGGTGAGGCAAGGGAAGATTTAGGAGTCTCGGGAGTACCTGAGGAGAGTGTTTGCCAGCAGGGGAAGGTTTAGGAGTGCCAATTCTTTCAGCTAGTAACAGCATGTCAAAAACTAACTGGTGTGTGTGTGTGTGTGTGTGTGTGTGTGTGTGTGTGTGTGTGTGTATGTGTATGTTTCATTCCTGAATCCAGGTTGCTCCTGGGCCAGTGTGCATGTGACCCACAGGGAGCCAAAGCAATGTAACTGCTACATTTTTAAAAGGTAAACTTGTGAGAGGTGGTTTTGTCACGAGGCTTTGAATCAGTAGATTAATATTGTAATGCATGTCAAGTCTTTGTCAGAGAACGGATTTGTTACAAAAGTGAGTTTGACCCGTCACTGCCCTGTGCTCTGCTACCGTCCTTCCTTTCCCTATAGAAGCCCTTGCTAGATACCAGCTACTTGCTTTTGGACACCCCAGCCTCCGAGAGTGAATTTGTATCTTTATATATTACCTAGTTTTGGGTGTTTCACTATAGCAGAATAAAACAGAATGAGTGTTGTTCTTTCTAAGGCATTTACGTGACTCTTTAGCCTTAAGTAATTTTTACACGTTCACCATGGATAAGTGTTTAGATGGATATTCCAAGAGGAAAGCTCATGTCTCTCTTCTCATTCTGCCCTGCAAATGCGACTTCTCTTTGGACTGTGGAAATCTTAGTCTGTCTTCAACTCAGGCTCCCTTCCAGCTTGCCTTGGTTTCTCCCATCCGTACCCATTCATGGAGCCTTCAAGCAGTAGTCTGAGACAGCGACCAGGCTCACATGTAATTTTCCCCCCTCAGTATTCACTTTTCTTTCTTGCCTGAGAATTAATGTTTTGAAAAACATTTATTCAAATATTATTTTAGTTTTCTTATTATTCTAGTTGAAAGGAAAAATCTGGTCCCTGTTATTCCAAATTGTCTGGAAATTAAAGTGAATGGGATATTTCATTGTATTTAATTTTAATTAATTTAAATTTAAAATAATCACATGTGGTATTATTGAATGTAGCAGAAGATGTTGATTATAGAGGTATTCATATTGTAAAGTTTTATTGAACTCAGATCTTAAAATTTGTACATTTTGTGTATATGTAACACTCCAAAAAAAGATGTTTTAAGAGCTAAAATGTTTTCCTAAAACTTAGTCATCAGAAGCCTTTTTTACTTGACAAAGTTGTGTGTGTTTAGCAATAATATTTTAGCAAGGAAGAAGCAACAAAATATGCCAATATTCCTTTTCCAGATTAAATAAAGTGAACAACATTTGGTCTTAAACTGAATATACCACTTTTGCCCTGTAAAATTAAGAATGGAGGTATTTAAATGCCTAAGAAATTAAATTGAGTAATTAAAGTTCTACCTGAAGACAGGTGTGCTGATGCAGACCTGCAATCCTAGCACTTGGATGGTAGATGTAGGAAGATCAGGAACTAAAAGTTAGAGGCTAACCTGGACTGTATGCCCCCCGCCACATAATATAGACACATGCACACACACACATACATACAGGCACCTGCGCATACACACATACATACAAGCACATGCATATACATATATACATACAGGCACATATACACATACATATATACACAAACATATACACACATCATGTACACATAATCACACACATATGCATACATACACATATACATACATACACACATATACATATACATACACATATATGCAGACACACACTCATACACACATATAGGCACACACACATACACAATACATACAGGCACACACCTGAAAGATGGAGTGAAAGTCAATCTTAGTCTGACATTAACCTGTGGTGGGGAAATGTAGAGAAACTTACAGGAAAAGTAGAATATGTATAGAGGTATGGAAGTATGCATACAGAAATTAGCTTGAATAGCTTTGGGAATTTGAGAGAATATCACAGTTACTGAAGAATCTAGAGAAGATGGAAGTAGCTTGAGGCCAGATTGAACAAAGACACAAATCAAAAGCTTCAGACTTTTTGTTCTTTGAGCCATTTTGATTGTGGCCATAAAAATCAATGAGAAAAAAAAAAACAGATACTACTGAATTGTGAAACAGTCAGGTCTGTAGGACATAGCAATCACTTTAGATGCATCAGGAAGGGTAAACAAGGTATAAATATGTAAAACACGTGAATTGGATCATGTTGGGGAAATGGCTCAGTGGGCAAAGTGCTTGCTACATATGTCTGAGAACCAGAGCCTTCTGTCCCCAGAACTCAGTAAGAACTGGGTGAGCATACGAGCTCAATTCCAACCTCTAGAGAGGCAGACTGGAGAATCTCCAAAGTCAACTGGCTGTACAGATTAATCAGAACAGCCCATGATAGGTTCAGGGAGAGGCCCCAACTCAATAAACAAGGAGGAAAGCAGGTCAGAGAGACATGACTTTAACCTCAGGCCTCTATACACATGTGCACACATGGGGACTCCACACACATGAGCATGCATACATATGCACACACACACACACACCACACATAGTACAAAATGTCTTTTAAAAAGCATACAAAAGCTGAGGCACAATAAGAGTTCATATAGGAAAGGCAGTTTAGACACCAGATAAATAAGAACTGAATAGTCAAAATTATTAGCCATTCAAAGAGCCAAGTGAAGTGGTTCTTAGAATTCCAAAGCCCAAAGATGCTAGGACAGAGAATCTGAGAGAAGTTTGGTTTTTTTTTTTTTTGTTCCATTCTGACTAGAACTCCATCCTATCATTAGAGTAATACCTGTGCAAAATTGCTCTGCTGGAGCTCAGACACAATTTCATTTGTTAAGCTTAGTGGAATTCAATGTACATGCTCTTGATAAAGAGATTCTATGTCTTCTTTTTAAAAAACTGTGTATGTGTGTATGTGCATCTCTATGCGTGTCTGTAATGTATGTGTGTGTGTATGTGTGTGCCTCTATGTGTGTCTGTATGTGTGTGTGTGTGTGTGTGTGTGTGTGTGTGTGTGTGTACGTGTGCCTGTGTCTGTGTCTGATGTGTCTTTTTATGGAGGCCAGAAGAAGGCATTAAATACTCTGAGGCAGAAGTTACTAAAAGTTGTCTGGGAACCCAACTTAATTCCTATGCCAAAAAGGTAGACACTGTCAGGCCCTTGGCTATCTCCCCAGGCCAAGGTATTATATTTAATGATTGTTCTTAACTAGACAAGAGGATTTGGTGAAGGATTGGTTATAAATTCATTCTTGAGACTCACTTTTCCAATATTTTATAGACATTTCTGACAATTTGATGTTGGTGATGACCAGCTCCCTAAATTTTCGCCTATAGCATTTTTCTTACAGCTTGAGTGTCATATGGCTGTCTGGTCACGCAGAGGAGTCTTTACAGGGCTGCTGTACCTCTTAGGCACTGGCTTGTTTTGGGTTGCTTTCTCCAAAGGTTTTTATTAAAAAAAAAATCCTGCAAGATGATGGTAATCATAGTGCTTTGGTGGTGTTATTGTGCAGAATCTGTGTGTTTTATCTCAGGGGGAGAGTAAGAATATGATATTATAATTTCTATTCTTCTACTGCAAAATCGGACTGGGTAACGAACAAATTAGTATTCGGGTGAAATGATTTTTAAAAAGAGCATTTTCATGTAACAATATAACACATTTCTAAAAATGCTCATTACCTTGCATTTACCACCTGCTTCAAAAATCTCCTCTTAAAAGTATGTCACTTTCTGGTTTCTTTTTTTTTTTCCCAAGAAGAAAAAGAAACTTCATAAAAGATTAAACAGACAAAATGTAGTTGCATAAACAATAAGATCCAAGTCTTTCTGTGTGCATTGGGAATTCTACCTTATTTTATGATTCTTTTTCTTCCAGTAGCATGAACAATTTTCCCCTAACAAAATTAAAAGTACCGTCAGGACTACCACAATTACATACTAGAACAGAATTTGCAGCAAGAATTTTATTACAAAATGGGGTTGCACTGCAAAAATACTTGTTTTGACTTCAAATGGGAAAATAGTTCTTCAATTAGTTCTCAGAGGAACCTTGATTTATGTAGATTAGGTGCTAAATCAAAGGAGTTTAAGTTACTGGATTTACTAAATTCAGTTTAAGTCACTACTTTGGGATAGCACATAAAATGCTTCACTTGGTAAGTATTTACTAGTAAGACAAATGAAATAATCACTTTATGTTTCTAGAAACTCCCACAATTTAATGTCATCACCTGCAGAGAAGAATAAAATATTTAAAATATATGTGTTTGTGTGTGTGTGTGCCTGTGCATATTTGTTACAAATCCATTATAGAAACTATAAAAATCTGATATATTAGACATTTTCATTTAAACAACAACAACAACAAAAAAAAACCTCTCCCTTTTTAAATCCTTGTAGAAAGCAACTTAAGAAACACTTTAAGGAATCTAGACAAACATTCTTTGTCCCTCAATACCACAGATTTTCTAGAAGTTTCCAGAAGCCAGAAGATGAAGACAGATGCACATTACAACAGACATGATTTACTGCATAGTTTGGGGCTGCCTTCCCTAAACAGTAGCAGGGTAGTAATAGTTCCCAGGACAGAGGGAGAGAGAGGGAGACAGAGGTCTAGGTCTTCTGCTAGGCTTACTAATGACCGCAGGGTGGACACTTCAGTTAGGAGACCTGCCTCTCAAGAGACACTCAAATGGATGGCTTCAACAAAGAGCACCTGTTACCTCACAAAACAAAATCTTAAGGAAACCCACCCCAAGTCTATTGATTTATTGGTTCTAATTCCTTCCAGGTTCTTTACACACTTCCAGCTGTCTATGCCTCCAGACACAATACTTACCAAAGGGGAAACAAATCAGGGTGTTCCTTTTTAAGATGAAAACTGTCCCCAAACTCCACAATAGTCTTTCCTTCACTTCTCATTGCCAGGCATTGCTCATCAGCAATGCTTATAGTTTTCCTAAGCTAATCATTGGCAGTGGGGATGGGCTAATTCTCTGACATAGACCCTGGATGGACAGTCCTTCTTGACAAAGACATGGATGGTGAAGTCACTAGGCTCTCTGAGACATGAGTCTTTATACCCACTTATCCTTCCTGCTACATTATAAAAGCATCCACTTGCAATGTTTAAACAGATGGGGAAATCCTTTTTTTTAAAAACTTAGAGGTTGATTCTCGTGTTAGAGCAAAAGAGGTCCACTTCTGACAATATCTTGAAACATATGAAAACAGTTTGGGTAGAAAAACATCCATTTGCATTTCTTCTAAAGTTATGCCTGACAGTCCCAGGTTAATAACATAGAGATCAGTGATACCCAAGTGTGCTGCTCAAAAGAAAAAAAAGAAAAAAAAACAAAAACAAACAAAACCAAAAAAAACCCAAAAACATTTCTTGGTTTTTTCCTTTTCTTTTTTAGGCTTTTTAAAAAAATTTAAATTATACATATATGTGTGTATGGAGGTAGTTATGTGCATGTGAGTGCAAAGCCCTCAGAGGGGAGAGAGACTAGATCCCCCAGAGGTGGAGTTATAGGTGATGTGGGTCATGCTATATGGGTTCTGGGAATCAAAACTGAGTCCCCTGGAAGAGCAGACAGTGCTCTTAACCATTGAGTTCTCTCTTATTTACTGAAAAACCAAAACAACAACTGTCAATATTCATTTGCCTTTTTTTTTCTATTGCCAGGACTTGCTATAAAATACGTTTTTCTTTACAGAAAAGCTCAACTTGTAATTTTCCAACCTGTGTGTAATCTCACTCACTAGGCAAGCTCAGATCCAGAATAAAGAGCAGCATCCCTTAGTCACAGCTTGAAGCCTCTCGTTCACTTGCTTTTCATGTCAAATTGTGCTAAGAGATGGGTGATGGGCAGTCGTCTTGCTGTTCTGTCACCACGAGAAGACATCATGACCATAGAAGCTTATCAAAGAAAGCATTAAATTGGCCTTGCTTACAGTTTCAGGGGCTTAGTCCATGAACATCATGGTAGGAGGCAGGGTAGCTGACTTCACACTGAAGCGGCATCTGAGGGCTACATCTGATTCTCACATGGAAGCAGAAGGACTGGTCATGGTGTGGGGTTTTGAGACCTCAAAGTTCACCCCCAGTGACAGCTCCCTCAAGAAGATCATATCTCCTAATTATTCCTAAACAGTCCACCAGCTGGGAATCAAATTTTCAAATATATGACCCTATGGTGGCCATTCTCATCCACACTCCCACAGATAAAGACAGACAATAGCAGGTTGCTATGGTGGGTCAGCAGATGAAGGCGTCTTATCATGCAAGCCTAATGATCTGAGTTCAGTACCTAGAAACCACAGTGGGGGTAGGAAGCCAACTCCTGAAAGTCGCTCTCTGATCTTTTTGTGTGCTAGGGAATGCCTGTGTATACCAATCACAAATGAATTAGAAGAGAGAAATAGCAGGCAATAAGAAGATGGTTTGAGTTTACAAATGTGAATTGGGCATACATATTTAGGTTTCCTTTGTGTATCTTCCTGAATACTGAATTAAACAGTGCTTTATGGAATATCTATGTTATAAATCCCCAATAATGGGGAGAACAGGGATTCTTCCACAAATAAAGATGAGAAAAGGTTTCTGTAAGGTCTAAACAGTATTTGTTGTTAAGCCAAGCAGAGGAAGTTCAAGTTATCTCAAATATTCAAAATGAGGAACAACCTTCGTGTCAGGCAGGCGTGCCGAGTGGCTGCCCAGTGAGATGTGATGGGCCAAGGGTGTAGGAGATCAAAGAGTAACAAGAGGCTGACAAGAAGCACCCATAGAGCCATTCTTCAAGATGACTCTTCCTGATGCTCTTCAACAGTCTCTGTGCTCATAATGGCTAAGCATGTCCTCTAGAAAAAGTACTGGAGGATCATTTAGAACCACCTAGGGCTGGTAAAATAGAGTAGCCATGGATCTTCAAGGAGAACTTACACACTGCCACCACATTAGTTGGCTAGCATCACTCCTAAATCCGTTACAAAGTTATCCTTATGTATACAGCTAGGTGTAGTTCTCAACACATTACAGAAAACCACAAATAGTCAAAATGCTGAGGTCAACTGAGCATGGAGTTCCCAGACACACAAATACATCTACAACACATGCTTGCATTCAAGGCTCAGGGAACATCATGGGCAGAGAGATGCAGAAGCCAGAGGACCAGGATGTCTGCAGTGAGGTTGTGTCTCCTAGAAATGCCAGAGAAGCTGCATCCAGGATACTTCAACCATAGGGCTCCCTAAACAAGATCTGAGCAATGAAAACTTCAATTAGACACTCCAACATAGTTAGGGAAGCATTGTGAGGTGCCATCTCTACATAAAAGATCACAGGCAGTTAATGGCTGCTGAGAGAAGTAGAATTAGTCTTTCTCAGGAATGAGGTCCTTGATTGGTTATCTAGTACAGAGCAGCCAGCCCTGAAGTCCCATATGTGCGAGAGATGCTGAACAAAGTCAGCAGATGGTATGTACATATTTTATTTATATTGTTAGTAGTATTTATTATTTAAATTTATATTATATTTATATATACTTAATAGTTATTTTATTCTCTACATAACTATTAAATATATGTAAATATAATATAAATTTAAATAATAAATACTATTAAAATGAAAGAATAATAAAAGGAATAATAATGAAAGAAGAGGGGGCTGGTGAGATGGCTCAGCGGGGAAGAGCACTGACTGCTCTTCGGAAGGTCATGAGTTCAAATCCCAGCAACCACATGGTGGCTCACAACCACCCAAAATGAGATCTGATGCCCTCTTCTGGTGCATCTGAAGACAGCTACAGTGTACTTACATATAATAAATAAATAAATCTTTAAAAAAAAAATTAAAAAAAAAAAAAAAAAAAAAAAAAAAAGAAAGAAGAGGCTATGTATTTGAGAGGGAGGTTGGAGAAAAGAAGGGAATGATGTAATCATCTTTTAATTAAAATAAAGATGTGACAATAAGCATACAATATAGGAATAATCACCTGTCCAGCAAATTATGCCAAGTAGACATCTATATGTGAAAATAATAATGAAAAGCCAAACACACACCTACTCCTTTCATAAACATTAACACAAAACATACACAGACATAAATACCAAAACCCTAAGGTGCAATGGAAGAGGAAATTTAGAAGACCTTGTCTTTTGGATATGACACCAAAGGTAAGATCAGTAACAGGGAAAAGAAGCAATTTGTTAAAGTTAAGATCTGTTGTTTTCAAGAGACTGAAAAGAGAACCTGTGAATGCAAAGAAAGCATTCCCCAAGGCATGCAAGGTAAGGAGGGGATGCTCTGTGCGGGGATGGCGTTTTAAAGGTGAAGAGGCAGTTCTGTGCAGGGGATGGGTAAGGATAGGGAGATAACCAACCACAACTAAAAGACGGCCAACTAGAAGGTCATGGGGATATGCAGATGACAAATGTGTATATGCTTTAATTTCGTTCTTTAACATTTTCTTTTTTACATAAAGATGATACATCCTGGTTAGTCTCGCCATGACCCTCTTAGGATTTGTCCTTTTTCAGTCAGCGAGCTTGCAGCTTCCTGTGTTCTGGTTGGCTAGTGAGCTGCTGAGATCTTAATGTTCCCCAGTGCTGGGGTTATTGTCATTTGCAGCCATTTCTGACTTTTATGTGCGCACTGGAAATTCAAACTCGGGGACTTGTCCTTGCATATCAAGTGCCCATACACACTGAGCTGTCTCCCTGTCGACACAAACATCTACTTTATGGCAAATATAAGGGAGCAAGTTTGTCATTCAAGTCTGATCCTAACATATTTTGAGTCCCTACGGCTTAAATTATTTGTATTTCGTTTCACTTTTTTACTAATTCTTTTTTAAGTACATCATTACAAAAGTATACATTTTAATTTTTTAAAATGCACATAAAGGTTCTTTGAAAAAGGCTGCTTAGGCCCCTTTGACAGGGACCCTGGCCTCCGGAGGATGTGGTCTTAGCTGTACCCCTTTCTCATGCTGAGCTGGGCAAGCTGACTCACTTCTCCAATTGTTTTTTCCCTCTAGTAGGTAAGGGCATAATCCATACCACAGCACAACGCTGAGGGAGAGATTTGAGAGAGGAAGAGTGGCAAACACAGCCTGGACCTGTACTGGCCCTGACTAAAACATTTCTGTAGTTTCCATGTGAATAGTACTTCATAAAAATGTTTCCCTTCTTAGTACATTTAAGGGTTCTTTTGCAAAGTCTCTCACTCTGACATGGTAACATGCATGATGTTGGGACAATTAAGGAGCAGGGCACATGCGGGGCGGTAGTGGTGCATGCCTTTAATCCCAGCACTTGGGAGGCAGAGGCAAGCAGATTTCTGAGTTCGAGGCCAGCCTGGTCTACAGAGTGAGTTCCAAGACAGCCTGGGCTACACAGAGAAACCCTGTCTTGAAAAAATAAAGAAACAAAAAACCAAACCAAACCAAAACAAAAAAGGAGCAGGGCACACTGCTCATGCTTGGCACCCCTCTTTTTTACCACCTTGCTGCTTTCTCTCCCCATCCCCCATGGATGGTGTCCTGTTTCTGCTGATGTTCTGTATGGCAGACAGACCCAGCTGATGACATGGCTCACCTTCAGAGACCCAGCAGACTCCTGAGAGAGCACAATGCAGCATAGCCTCCTTCCTGTTTGATTTTTCATATAATCATGCATTTTGGCAGCTGACTGAAATGGGACCCTTAGCACTAGGGGTTTGCAGAATTTGCATCCAATTAGCAAAGACTGCTCTCCACTCCATAGTTGCCCACACATTTTAAAAATTCAAATGGCAAATGTATAAAAAGTTTTCTCATTGTGGGCTTCTTTTGGGCTTTGTGCTCAGGGTAGAAATGGGTCTTTCTAGAAAGCTTTACTGAGCTAGGTATAAATCTACAATATCTCAGCAGTAAAACAACCCCAGGGGGATAATTTTGTGCAACCATTCCAATCTTGATACCAATTAAATTGCCCTGATCTATCTTACCGCAGTCACACAAAACAGGTTTCTGAGCCGTCTCCTAGCCCCTTGCTTAGAGAAACCACCAGATTTATTTGTCCCCACTCAGATGTAAGATCATATTTCTCCCCCACCCCTCAGAACTTTATGGCTCTAATACCAACAGGAAGAACTGGAACAAGCCTACTTCCATGCCTACCCTTTGATCTGTATGTAACACACTTTCTGGTTTGCCTTCAACAGAAATGAATTGTATTTGAAATTCCTGCCCCTTTAATTATGTCACACATGTGGGATATGATACCATCTCCAAAGAAGAAAATTCTTGAGATGGCATCACTAAGAAG
The DNA here is from genome assembly GCF_008632895.1 of Mastomys coucha. NCBI lineage: Eukaryota > Metazoa > Chordata > Mammalia > Rodentia > Muridae > Mastomys > Mastomys coucha. Next base: position 53,283,698 of record NW_022196910.1, read on the forward strand.
GCTTAGGAAGAGTGTTCTGCAAGCCTCTAACATAATTCTAGAACCAGTTTTATTGCCTTCAAAAATACCAGCATCCTCCCGAGATTAAGAAATTGCTATAATTGCTGTGTGAAAAAGCAGGCAGAGAGATAGCTTTTGCTGATAAACTCTAAAGTGCTTTAGAGAAATGAGACAGGGCGGTTATAAATCTGTAACCTCCTTACCTCATTCCTAATTGTTCAAATCCTATTCCTCCACACCCTGGTTCCTCATGGCCTCCACTGGCTGGTTCAGTACTCTAAATTCTTTGTGATGTAACTGTCCATGCAATCAAGCTAATACCCTGGCAGAGAGAGCTGATTTCACTGTTTTGGAAGCGGTGGGTTCGTGTGTGTGTGTGTGTGTGTGTGTGTGTGTGTGTGTTTGTATGTGCATGTGCATGTGTTTGTGTGCACTTGTGTGCATGCATGTGTGTATATGAGTGTGCATGTGTTTGTGTGTGCATTTGTGTGCACGCATGTATATGTATGTGTGCATGGATACATGCATTTGTGTGCATGTATGTGTTTATGTGTGCATGCCTGTGTGTATGCATGTGTGTGTGCACATGTGTGTACATGCATGTGTGTGTGCATTTGTGTGTGCATGCGTTTGTGTGCACTGTGTGCATACATGTGTTTGTGTGTGTGTATTTGTGTTTGGGGGTAGAAGGATGGGTGTTAGCTTCTGAAGACAAAAGAAATCTTTACTGTGTCTCTAATTCATGCCATGCCACATGTTCTCTATCCTACATTTAATGTTCAATTAATTGCTTTTATCCATGAAACCGTCTGGCTGGCAGCACTTGAACATTTTTTAAGAGCTACTCATTTTTCCTACTAGTCCCATAGTTTTCCTTAGAACTCTCTGAAGACCACATTCTTGAGTGACAGATGAACATGACCCCTGCAAGAGAGTATGGAGACAATTCTGGTGATGAATACTTCAAGGAAGAACACAAGAGCATTCAGAGTTGTACCAGAGACGCTTTCTTAGAAGCTGATAGTTAGAAATACTTTCAGATGGACCATTTTGATTGAATTTATTTGGAGAGCAATGATATGGATAGAGAAGGTAGGCCATAGAAAGGCTGTATGAGTTTCCAGGCTCATAGGGAGGTAGTTTTATGCTATGACCACCCAGAGCCAGAGGTATTGGAAGGCAGAGGGGAGATGAGCAATAGGAAAGGAAGAACAGGCAAAGGCTTTGAAGTAACCAGGTCGTGCAGTGAAAACCGAGGTGTCTTTCTGTCTTGACTAGATGTGTCCACTCTAAGAGTAGACAGGTGTCTATTTCTATGTTGGACAAACATGCCTTGTATCCTTGCATCTCCCCTGTTGCAGGTCACATTATTCCCCTTCTCTCTTTGAAAGGACAGAGTGGTTATGTTCTCAACACCACCTAAAACAGTATGAATGGAAACATACTTTCCCACGTAGCCATTCTGAGTCTCTAAGTCTGCTTTCCAGACTTCATTCAGAAGTGTCCTGTTGATTACATGCGTACAACGTGCTTCATGCTGGATGCTAAGGGGCACACTCCATGACATCTCAGAAAGTTTGCCTTCACTGTGAGAGGCGACGAAGATGGTACATGAGAACAGAAAGTTTGCCTTCACTGTGAGAGGTAACGAAGATGGTGCATGAGAAATGATACTTGAATATGAGAACTTTAGCCACAGCAATAAGCTGGTTTCTCTTATGCTAAGTCTCACAGGCTGGGTTGAGTGTTTAAGAACACCATGCATTCCTATAATAGATTTGGTCAAATCCCCGCCCCCTCCTTCTCTTCCAATTCTTCCCGTCTGGCTGCCATACTCCGCTCTGAAATCTATGCCTTCTTAAACTCACCAAGTCCGTATAATGCTGCGAGTATGTGCCATCTGCATGAGCAGGAGAGCCTGTTGGGGCGGCATTCCTGAAGAAGACTGACTTTGGAAGCTCTTCTTCCTACCATTGTTTCTTAATATCTAATACAAACATAACAAAGGATCTGAAGCACAAAGGAATGGTGATTTCCCAGAAGTCTCACTTGTATATTGCTTTGTGTCGGTCCCCAAGACTTATGAGTTTCTTGGTTATTCCTTTACCTAGTAATCTGTACGTTAAATATTTAATATTCTACTTTGTAACATGTCATACAACTCCATTTCTTACCACTCATACATACCACTCGGTAGATAATGGCATTTAAAATTGTTTTGTAAACTTTTACTAGACAAGTAAAGAAATCACAGGAATTTCTTTATTTCACAAGATGCAGAAAAGGCAAAAAAGGAGGCAAATTTGGTGATTGGGAGTTAAAATAATTCAGGTGAAAGAACAATAGAAGTAGCTTTCCAAACTGCAGGACAGAACCTGGGGCACAGAGACAAGAGAAAGTCATTGGCTTATCACCACAGCACAGGAGGCTCCCTGAACTCTGTGCTAGGACTCTTGGTTTTGGTACCTGCTTTTCCTGAACTATGAGGTTACTATGTCCTCACAGTGATTCTGACAGAGCAAGCACAGCCCTCTAGCTCTACAGGAAAATGAGACTATCCCATGGTAACCCAACTAGTCCTGGCAGTGCTATGGCTCGGACTCTCCTGCTCTGAGCACAGCAGTGAGTACGGCTGTATGCTACCTCTTGCCTTGGCTGATAGCTCCAGGGGTCTCATGGTCAGGTTAGAGGTAGGATACAGGGACAAGCACACAAAGACCCTCCCTGATTGTAGAAGGAGTTTATTTTAAACAAGGTTTACAAAAGTAACTCATGTCAAACCAAACACATCACATTTGAAAACCTAGAGAGACAACAGAACTGTTCATCATTTGTTTTATCTTACGTATGAGCAGTTTTCAGATTTGCCTGTACATCCTTGCATTTCCCCCATTTGTTTGTACTTTTCAGACAAAGACATCACATTGATTGTCCTTGCCAAGTACAATTTAAAGATGGTGATCTATACCTTCTGCATCACTCTTTATTATTATTGGTCTACAGTACCAAAGGTGTTTCCTTTCTGTGAATGAGCCTCACCTATTATTTGATTTGTTTAGTCAATTTCCAGCTGCTAATGACATACACACAGAGACAAGAGTGTGCTTGTGCATTGTTCTGGTTAACAGGGTGGAGACGATGGTTCCTAATACTTGCTCATCTCTATGGGTTAAGTGTACCTTCCACCAAGACCAGTTCCAAGCTTCTTAATATTCAATGGGCTGCAAGTGTGTAAGTCCTGCATCCAGTAACTCCTGCCTGGCTGACATGTTCATTCTTGTAGTGAGATCTTTCACATACCTCTTATGTCTTAGCTTTGATTCATATAAAGGAAAGGAAAGGTACATTTTATGATAAAGTAATACATGCAACCTTCTTAAAATTGTTAGTAAAGGCTTATCAATTTTGTAGTGAGGTTAATATATTAAATATAGTTTAGGTCACTTTACCTTACCCCAACATTAAATAATTAGCACCTTTCTCTCCTTTCTCCTCTCCTCTATGACTCAACTCTCCACTCCTCCCTTCTTGCCCTTCATCCTTCTTTTCCTCACCTTCTCCCTATTTAGATACTTAATGGATCTTTAAAGGACAATTACTGAAATGTGGGTAATATACAGAGATTACTTAAACACTGACATTGAAATGCTGTGCTTTTGACCTGAAGCAGCATCAGTGTAATAGAGAGATGTGGCCTGAGCCTCTTTGCTTGTCCATAAAACAAACACCATGAAGCGTATTTCACAGAACGACTGTGAGGATGTTCTGCAAGAATTGAAGATTCTTGGGATGGTGAACACAAAACCATGACATGTAGACAGACAGAAGATACAACAACACTTTTTTCCTTGTAGCTCTGAAATAAAGCACAGGGAGTTTCATCAAGGGAAAGTTAACAGTGAGCTTCTGGGGCAATGCCCGTGTGGGAAGCAGGGCAGGGTTAACTGGCTGTGGCTTGGCTAACTTGAAGATTTCCTCAAGCTGCATGGAGAACATCACATATCCTGCAGCTTGCTTGGGTTGTCTGTCCCCTGACCCCAAGGCCATCAGGGCTGGTGCCTAGTGACTAGCAATATGAAAGTGTAAAAGGAGGTGGTGAGAGCCTGACCTGCATGTAGACTCTGTCACCTACACAAGACCAGGGGAATGACCCAACACTCGTGCCTCTGGCATAAATATGACCAATATCCACAGAGGCTGTAACATATTCAGCCTTCATGAGGTTTTATCAGTAGATTAAATGTGGTGTGACAGAACTTCTTAACACTCTGGGGTCAAAGTCTTGCTGAGAACCTTGGAAGGCGAAGGACAGCCTCCCATGGGTGTGTAAGGCCTAGAGAAGTTGCACATGCTCTGCCTGCGAAACTAAACTCCAACTATGCTCTAAATCACTTCAGTGTGTGAGCATGTGTGTGTGCGTGTGCGTGTGCGTGTGCGTGTGCGTGTGTGCGTGTGCGTGTGCGTGTGCGTGTGCGTGTGCGTGTGCGTGTGTGTGTGTGTGTGTGTGTGTGTGTGTGTGTGCGCGTGTGTGTGCACTCGCGCGTGTGTGGTATGTGCTGAAAGGACACCACAAATGGAAAATTCCACCCCATGAAAACGAATCCCCCAGTTTTGTGAACATTTGACTTGTGTTCAGTCTCCAAGATAGCTTATTATATAAACACATATATTTTAAAAAACATTTGAAATTTGAAACATTCTGCTCCCCAGCCTTTCTAATCTAAGGTTCTCAGCCATGGCCAGAGACTGCTGTGTTGGTGGTGTTGCTATGGTACCCGTAGTTTACAGAAGTATGTACGTTGCTGTTTATATCCATTTTCTGCACCAGTTCTACCCAAAGCAGTTGCCAGCCTTCAGTCATACCACCAGGATACAAGAGAGTGCTGACACAGGATTGCCTGATCAGCATGGCTAGGGACTCACCAGAGAATGGGGCAATCAATGAGTGCCTCCCAGTCCACTGGGTGCCTTGTTCACCGTGAGTGGGAGATCCAACCCATCCTCAAGCAGAACTGAGGCCTTTAAGCTTTCTTTTCTGGAAAATCATAGATATTCTATGATCTGTATTAGAGAACAGGATTTTACAATTTTTATGTGTATTATTTATCTGTATGCATGCATGTACACCATGTGGTTGCCTATTATCTTCAGGAGCCAGAAGATGCCACTGGATCCCCTGAAACTGAATTTATTGATTGTATGAGCTGCCCTGTAGGTACTGGAAACTGAACTGGGGTCCTCTGCAAGAGCAGCAAGTTCTTTTAACAGCTAAGCCATCATCTCTCCAATCCTTCAATATTTTCAAAACTTCCAAGACATATTGCCAAAAATTTTGAGTGCTTTAGCTAACCACAATGTCCCCAAATTTTCTTCAAAGGTTGCTGTGATCTAAAGATATAGATCTTCGTAAAGTATTAAAGTTTGCAGAAGAGACATAAAATTAGAAAAAAAAAAGTTTGTCATGACAGCGTCTTGCTAATACATACCTTAAGTGCCTGGTGGTTCACACTTACTGCAGATGCAGCCACGAACAATGGAGATCCAGTCATTCCCCCTGGCAAGCTTTGAAGGAAGAAAGCTGAGTTATCTGAATTGTAGACATCAGTAATTCCAGCTACTTTAGGCTGAAGAAAAATATCAGCATTCAACTATTAACTGAAATATCAGCATTTCTGGGGCAGATGATCTAGACAGAGGCAGAAACCACAAAGCTAGGCCGCAGACTGTGTTTCCAATTTCCAAAGCATAGCTCCCAAAGCCCCAGTTCTGATCAGCACAGTGGCTTCTGTTTGGCAGTAGAAAAAAAAAATCCCTAAAAATTTCAAATCAGTTTTAAATAGAGTTGGTGTTTATAAGACTTGAGCCTTCCCCTCTTTTCTTTCATTTTTATGTTATGTGTACCTATGTTTTCTCTACATGTAAGTCTGTGTGCCATGTGTTCACAGTGCCTGAGATGGCCAGAAGAGGGCATTGGATTTCCTGGGTCTGGAGTTACAGGCAGTTGTGGGCCTCTGTGTGGGTGCTGGAAATTGAAGCTGTGCCCTATATTAGAACAGTCAGTGCTTGTAAGTGCTGAGGCCTCTGTCTAGTCCTGCCCCTTTTCTGAAAAGTCTTCCTTTGTCTAATGTATTACTAGAGTATTAACGACTGTTGTGCAGTATAGTCTATACATGAGCCTGTCAAGAAGTGGTCACTTGACCCATTGTGGACAAATATGTATTTTCGGTACAGAGTTTTAGGCTATTGCATTATTTTTAAAAGGATAAATTTTAAAAGTGGGTTATCAGAACACCTTGATGTGAGTCTATGACCTAGCTTTAGAAAGAGAAGTCTGAGGGCAGGATGCAGTAGCTTGCAGTCCCAGACCTCAGCAGCTTAAAGTTGGAGGATTATAAGTTCTAGGCCAGCCCTGGAGAGTCAGAATCTGCCCCAATAAGAACCAAAGCCCCAGGTAAATGTCAGATCCTATTTTCCTCTGAATAAAATCATAGGATGGTTTCTATTGTCCATGTCCCTTCACATCTGATCTGCCCGTTCTCCGGGATGGAGGCCACCATCTCTTCACTCCTCTTGTTGTCTAAGCCTCTCAGCCTCACCCAGTGAGGTCATCCCAGTCCCAAAGATGTCTTTTCCTCCTCCTGACAGCTGACACAGGCACCCTCCTCCCCTTCAGCCTCCTGAGCTTTAGGCTGCTTTCCTTACATCGCTATTGACCGGAATTACAGGTCTTCTATCTCGGCTCCTCGATTACAATCAGTCTTCTAATTGATTTGTCAGGCTGTTTCACTGTTAAAGCCCTGAGACCTGTAGGAACATGTACCACTTGGCAGCCGGCAGTTGTCTCAGTAAACGCTTTGAGTGAAGAACTGACTAAGCACATCGCATCATAAAGTGCACTCCTCGGGATCCTGCCCATCTTTGCTTTCAGAGGCTGGAACAGAATTAAAGGGAGAGGTAGAGGGGGAAGGGAAGAAATGCAGGTTTGGGAAGAAGAGCATTCATGGTCTCTTTTTATATTAATTTTTGTTGCATATATATACATATTATATACATACATACATTTATATTTCTAAATAATGTGTGTGTATTACTAAATACATAAATATAATCTGCTCAGTCTGTATAATTGTGGTATTTTGAATGAGAATGGCCCTAAAAGCTCATACATCTGCATGTGTAATCCACAGTTGACAAACTGGAAAGGGCTAGAAAGCGTGGTGTTGTTGAAGGAAGTATGTCCCTGGGGGTGGGCTTTGAGATTTCAAAAGCTCATGCTAGCATGCCAGGACCAATCTGTCTCCCTTCTCCTCCCCCTCTCCCTCCCTCCGACCCTTCCCCTCCCTCTTCTCTTTCCTCTCCTTCTCCCCACCTCTCTGCCCCCCATTTGCCTTCAAATCGGAATGTAAAGCTCTCAGCTACTGCTCAAGTACCATGTCTGTATATTGCCGTGCTCCCCACAATGATAATGGACCAACCCTCTGAACATGTAAACCAGACCCCAGTCAAGTGCTTTCCTTGATAACAGGTGCTGTGGATATGGTATCTCCTCACAACAATAGAACAGTCACTGAGGCAATCATGTTACTTGTATGTGTATGTCTTCAGGTTGATCATTATTGTATGTGTATGTCTTCAGATTGATCATTAGTGTATGTGTATGTCTTCAGGTTGATCGTTATTGTATGTATGTCTTCAGGGTTGATCATTAGTGTATGTGTGTCTTCAGGTTGATCATTAGGTCCTGAGTATCCAGTGTGCTCTTCCCTGGAGAAGAGACTTCCCTCTCCCATGCTCAGCATTTCTTGGCTTCCTGTAGTTCTTTGTCTAGGGCTGAGGCTTTATCAGCTTCCCCTTCCTCATTAGAATGTTGGTTGGTATTGTCCTTGTTCAGCTCATGTTTCGGTGGCCATGTTGGTGAGACTCTATAGGTATAGTTCCTGACATTCCTAGGGGATCTGATTTCATAGGACACTTCTTGTTCCTCTGGCTCCTACAATCTTTCTGCCCCTCTTACAACAATCCTTAGACTTAGGTGCAAGAGTTATATTGTACATGAAGTTAGGACTGGGCTCTGCAACTCTGGGTGTTGACCGGCTGTGCTTTTCTGCAATGGTCTTTGTCTATTGAATAGGGGAGTTTCCTTGACGAGGCATGAGAACTACCCTTACCTGTGGGTATGAGGACAGATACTTAGAGTATAGTTAGGCATTGTGCTGGGCTAGTAAAGTCTAAACAGATGTAGGTTCTCTTTCAAATCCAATGACCTTATTAACCCTGGGATGTTGACTATGTTTTCAGTACCAGGTGGTTATAGGTTCTCCTTCAGATCCTGTGACCTCACTAGCCCTGGGGCTTTTGGTTATATTTCTAGTACTGGGGATGTTTTCCCTGTTGTGGAATGGGTTTTAAGCCCAAATAGAGAGCTACTGGTTACCACCAAGGCGTGTGTGCCACTACTGCACCCTTAGGGTCCCATAATTATTTTTCATCCATATTTTATTGTGAGTGATTCTAGGCTTTGTTTATGTGCTGCCTTTTCATAATTTTTATATCAACTTATTCAATTCATGTGCCCACAAAGCCTTTTTGCACTAAGAAATTACATACTGCTTGAACAAAGTGAGGGTGGAAATGGTAACTTCAGGCAAGGAATGTTTTACAACTGTGAGTAGAGTGCTTGGTAATTGTGACGGTTTGTCTTAAACACCAACTTTTGACAGCCTAGAATCATCTGATAAAGGAGTCTTCATTAAGGGAATCATCGGGGTCAGATTTGTCTGTAGGCATGTATATGATGAATTGTCTTAATTGTTCACTGTCTCTGCCCACAGTGGGTGGCACTATTCCCTAGATTAGGCCCTGAACTGTATAAAAGAAAAGAAGATTAGGGAGCAAGCTGGCACTGTGGGTACATTTGTTTCTCTCTACACTTAAAATTCATCTCAAAATTTTATTCACTGAGTGTTTTGCATATATGTATATCTGTGTGTCATATGTGAGCCTGGTGCCTAAGGAGGCCAGAAGAAGGCATCTGATCCCCTGGGACTGGAGTTACAATTGTTAGCTGTGCTGCTGGTGCTGGCTAGTAAAGCCAACACTCTTAACTGCTGAACTTTCTCTTCCTCTCCTCTCTGCTCTTGACTGTGGATGTGGGGGTGACCAGATGTCTCAGGCTCCTTCCTGTAGCTAGTTTTTCCTCCAGTCTAAGAGAAAAGAAAAAAAAATCTAAAACTGAAAAAGAGATGGAATGAACACTCAAATCTAAGGCTATAAAGGCGAGTCTCTGATGTCTAGGGTAAGGGTTCAAAGAGTACAACTAGACAATATTCTTTCCTTAGCTAATGACAAATAGAATTTTTCCAAAGAAACTGACAATTGACCCATGCTTTATAGAAAATTTATAGAAAATTAAGGTTCCCGAAGCTCCATAAAGGCCAGGCCTAGGAACTAGCACAAATAAGAAAGGAAGAGCCAAGACACTACAGAGGAGTCTTCCAAATGCCACCGTCATGTAGCTGCTGGAAGACACTAGTTACAGGAAACTCAGTCAACGCCGGGTCCACTGGGCAAAGTAATAACTACACACCTGAGGTGTGCCACGGCCAGTGACTGGCATACAACTACACACCTGAGGTGTGCCACGG
>NW_022196910.1:53293519-53296761 GCF_008632895.1 Mastomys coucha
GTGCCACGGCCAGTGACTGGCATACAACTACACACCTGAGGTGTGCCACGGCCAGTGACTGGCATACACACCAGCTGCTTTCTCCCTCTTTCAACCAAATGGAAATTTTATTGCAGTGATGATGTTTTTCTATTCAAACTTCTTCGCAGCATGCGCTGAGGGCTATGATGCAGAACCATGTAAATAAGTGACAAAGACTAGACAGAAAGGACAGTATGTCTCCCACCAACATGGCCCCTGGGTTTCAGGCCCCTTATGCCGAAACTCCAGGGGAAAACCATTTTGGGTCCTGCATCTACCGTTTGTAACTTGATGTGGAAAGGATAAAGAAAGTCGAGTGAGGTGGCTTTGGAATTGTTTATTTTAGGTAATAATTCTTCATGTGGACCAGGAGGCAAGTGGTGGGTAGCACACGTCTATGCAATTAAAGGCTATACAGATATCTTCTGAAGGACTTACACTGACCCATTTCACACATTGGTGACTAGAGAACAGCTATATTTTTACAATGTGGCCTTAAAACTGTGACCATAACCAATTAACTCATAGACTACACAACTGCCTCAGACTTGGTCTGAGCAATGCGCGTCTGGAAAATTCGGGACTGGTACTACAAAAATACTTACCTTACCAAAAAAAAAAAAAATGTGTGAAGACTAGATGCTGCAGTCCATAGAAGGTGGTCTAGGAAAATAATGTCAGAGGATGCTCTGCAGATAGTCTCGGGTTTTTGTTTTTTGTTTTTCTTTTGAGTTGGTTAAGCTTCTAACGGTTGTCAAAGACAAAAATGTGAGTCCCTGCATTTCCAGACAGAGCTGTCTTCTCCTGGAGACATGCTGAGTTGGCTTCCTGTTTTTTTTGGCAGGAAAATTGCACTGTTTGTGCCTGTGGTGTTTGGTACTCAAGGCAAACCCAGAGACCTGTAAGTCTCATTGTACCATTTTTGCTTTGATTTTTCTGATTGAAATCATGCTTAAAATGAGCAATCTGTAGGGAGATATTTGTAATCATTCTGGACTGCTACATTTCTCCTAGTGTTTATTAAAGAAAAATTACTCTAGACATTATAACATCCAACACAGAGGAGCATATATCACATACGTGTCTGAGTCCTACCTCGAGCCACTGTACTGACGCCTTATTTGGTACTTTACCAATTCAATCTTAAATGGGCAATGCATGTGTTTATAGGAATGTTTTCAATGTAATAAAAAATAAATTCATTTATTTCATGTAAAAATTATCCTTGGATCTCTGTAGAAGCCATATTCCAGACTTTAGAGGATGTAATATTTTTTTACATTATTCAAGCACTCATCTTAAATATATAATACTTCCTTCCCAGTTGTAAATGACTTAAATATTTCAAAGCAGAAACTTCAGGCTGCCTCTATTATCAAATATTACCAAGAAAGAAATCTGAAAGGTGGATGGAGGGCCCCACCTGTGATGTCTGACCTCAGTCTTTGAGCTCTAAATGTCCATGGGCCACAGGGAAGCTTGTATCAGGACCCCACTGCCCTATGTGGTAGCAGCTGACATCTAGTCCTATGTGTTTGTCTCACTGCATTCTTATTTGTTGAAGGGCAAAAACATATGAATATTTTAATAGGTGCAAACATTATAGTTAAACTTGTAACCTTTTCTTTTAAATTATTTTATTGAAAGAATTTTTTTTTATATACTATATTCTGATCACAATTTCCCCTTCCCCAACTCCTCCCAGATCCTTCCCACTTTCTCATCCACCCACCTCCTCACCTCCTTCCTCAGTCTCTTTAGAAAACAAATAGACAAGGAAGAAAGGAAACAAACCAGAATTTCAAACAACAAAGCACAACAAAAGAATGAACAACACACAAACACACTAACATACATGTGTCCATGCATGCACACATGTGTGAGCATATTCATACACATAAACACAAGCATGCACACACCCACACACATAACACACACACCCAAACCTATAAAAATATAAAACTGCATACCGTAATATGCAATCAAAAGATGACAAAGCAATATGCAGACAAAACATCTGCAAAATACCATTGGGCTTTTCTCGGGCTGGCCTTGTATTGCTGGACATACGCCCTGTCCTTAAGTGTGGTTAATATCCCTACGAGATTGCACCGGAGAAAACTGAATTTTCCTTTGCAAGTGGATGTCAGTTGTAACCTTTTCATTATTTCAAAACAAAACTTTCAACAACGTAAGAGTAGAATAAGCTTCTTTAATCTAGCAAATCATGTCATACTTAATACGTTTTCACATAAAAAGCTTCATGTTTATAAATTCTTAATTTAACTTCTAAATAGCATTCAGAGTATTAGATATCATTATGGACTTTTCATCCAAAGTGTGTGTTAGTAGACTATCCCTGGCTCCCTTGTAACAAGTCCCCATTTCCTTTTCTTCCTCCAGAGTTCACATTTAAACACACAGTTGCTCTTCTATCAAAGGCTGTGGATAAAGAGCAGCCCCAGACTTCCATATGTGAGCTCCTTTGCCCCCAGCTGCATTTATGCCTTACATTTCTGTGTTTTATTTATAGTTTATTTATATTTAAGCTAAAAGTAAACAATCACTGGACATTAAATCAAAACGGCATTAGAGATAGCAGGTATTTTCACCCTCCTCTCTTTATAGGCCACCTGACTGAAACCTACAGAGGTAAGTGCATCTTTACAGAGACATACAATTCATTATCGGTGGGAGTGAGATCTTGATTCCAACCCTCCTAACTCTAAAATCATTTTTTATGACACATATTTTATGGTGCAGAAAAAGAAGAATCCAGAGTTCCTTTTTAAACTCAGAAATCGGCTAATTTTTTCCTAGGTAGTAAACTCTCATGCATTGAAGGGTTTTTTTTTTCCACCTGAAGTTTTAACGTAATTCTCATGAATTATTGCAAGCACGTGAAAAATCAGGCATCAAAGGAGGAAGATGGGTATAATAGAACACAGAGTTACAGTCAGGCGCCTTTCCTTTAGATGAGGAATACTTAATTTCCAATTACTGGTCTATAAGAAGACACCCAGAATGTCTCAGAGCCGCGTGCCATCAGGTGGGAAATCTCCTTTCCCACTGCCTCTGCCAGCGAACACTTCGTTTCTTCTTGTATCCACGTCTGCATTTATTAAAGATGAAATAGTCAAGGAGACAGGCAGTCCACGTCTTCACATATGCATCTCTGCATTGCTACACAGAGAGAACTCTCTCTCTCTCTCTCTCTCTCT
>NW_022196910.1:53296771-53301564 GCF_008632895.1 Mastomys coucha
TCTCTCTCTCTCTCTCTCTCTCTCCCTGTCTCTCTGTCTTTCTGTCTCTGTCTCTCTGTCTCTGTCTCTGTTTCTGTCTCTGTCTCTCTCTCTCTCTGTCTCTCTCTCTCTCTCTTTCTCTCTCTCTCGCTCTCTCCAGTCTCTAGAACATTATTTCGTGCCTTATTTTCTTTTCCTTTGGCCTGAGTTGAGGCAATGGGAATTTTAATCATTGTACAACAGGAGGAGAATGTTGTTCTCATATTAAAAAGAAACATGAAATAGATCCCGTAGGCCAGGTTTGAAAAGCCTCCAAATGAGCAAAGTACCACATGGTTATGTAATGTATTCAGGACTACACACTTTTTCTGTCTTCAAAATATTAGACTTTGGTGTTTCCTGTGGGTTCCAAATGGGAAGCAAAGACACCTCTGTTGATGAACAGAAAAGATGCGTAAATCTTTGCTATTAATATGCTATGTCGTTCAATACTGTCAGAAGATGAAAAAACACACACGAAGTTCAATACTCATGGAAATAGAGACACCAAGCCTGGCTGGTGTTTGCCTTGATTCTTTAGCCTTGGGAAGCCTGGGGTGAGAAGGAGCAGATGGCAGAAGAAAGAAAAGATGGCGCAGAAGGCCTCAGACACAACCGAGAAGCCCTTCTCACGGTGCATTGCCATTTCCTACTTTAATATGATAATTTATTTCACAGAGAAATACACATTTCTGTATTTGGGACTAGGAGGAATTAGGGAGTGTGTTGCCATATTATTTTATACTGCCATTCAGTCTTAGCTGAAAACAGAGGAAGTAGAACGGTCTCCTGTATCCACTGAGCTTAGAATTCGATATTAAGCATGACCCAGAGAAGGAAGCAGCAGTGACCTACTGTGAGGACAGGATGGTGGTGCGATTAAAGGAACAGCTGAGTTCTACAAAGGAGGCATGCTTCTGCCCCCAACGTTGCCAGAGAAGCAGATTCCTGGCTGTATCTTGGGGCTTGCAGCCGCCAGGAATGTTTTCTGGGTGGTCACAGAGATCATTAATCACTTCTCTGCGTTCACTGAGCGGATGGCAGGTTGATGTGCAGAAGCCTAACAGAGAGGATAGACCTAGAAAACTGCAGCATTTCACTCGCTGGTCGAAATCCCTTCAAAGCCCCAATTCCTCTACACAGCACACAAGGCCTTTCTGGTGTCTCGCAAATCCTTCTTCCACATCACCTCTGGCTATTCCCTTCGTCCTAGCCTAAGCTGTGAGCAGTGCTGGGTCATGCCTCTATGCCTTGCTAAAACCCTCTCTCTGGATGGCAATGCCCCTGAGCTGCACAACAGGGCTGGAAACAGTACCTACTTCCTAGGGCTGTTGGAAGGACTGAGTAAGTTAACCATAGGAAACACGTCACAGGACCTACAGGAGCCAGGAAGATTCAGTGTGTGCCCGCACAAGCTGTTGCCCTATTTAGGGAGAGCTCATGGTTGGAAACCCTGGCTTGCATTTCATGAAGAAACCAAATAGTCTCTCCTGTCATTTGTATGGAGCTATTGTCACAGCAAAAGGGATAAATCCACCAGCTAGAAAAGATTCCCCACTGAGAATAAATGAGTCTTAGAACTAGACAATAGGTTGGAAACTGCACAGTTGGGCTAGGTGAGTTTGCCTATAGCTAACACACAATGGTTTGGTTATACCTTTTTATTCGCTTAAATAATACAACAGCATACATTATAATTCTTTTTCCTTCTCCCCACCTTCCCCTCCCCCCTGCTCCCTTTTCTCCTCGGCAACACCTCCCATGTATAACGCAGAGTGTACTATTCCCAAGAAACGGAGTTCCTGGTGGTTGCAAGCCACCCAACATGGATGTTGGGAACCCAAACCAGGTGGTCTTAACCACCCTGCAGCTCCTCAGCCTTCATCCACTAGAATTTAATTTTTCACTTTAAGCAGCTAAGGTTGGTCCACTGTTCTAGTCCGTGGATTGCTCTCAGCTTTTTGCTTCACTATGGCAGGCCTTGTGGCTGCTGCGAACTCTTCAGTCACCTCATCGTCTCAAGGAACAAAAAGGTGTACCTCAGCTTGAAGAACGCAGCCTGGAACCCCATGCACATCCTGATACTTTTTTGTTGACCAGAACTTGCTCTTTTTACTATAACCAGTAACAGGAAGGGCTGAGCGGTCCAGCCAGGGCTCAGGGAACATGATAAACCTTGGCTATTTCTCTGCAGGAGACAGTGGGGGCAGCTGACAGCCTCGGGCAGAGCTGATGCTGTCTGTGAGAACTGGAGCATTAACCCTGTAATTCTCCTCTGACAAATGTGTTTAAGGGGAATAGATTTGCTTGTTAATACATCTCATCAAACAGAACTTGGCCTTCCATTTTCTCTAAAACTTCCATTTCTTCCATTTTGTTTCCAGATTATAGTTATGTGTTGATAAACTTTGGTGAAAATGGATTGTGCTTATTGCAGCACTATTTTTCAGGCTAGAAGCCAAATTAGACTTCTAGAAATTACTAGGCCAGAACTACAACTGGTGAGTTGTTTACAAGTCCTTGGGGCCTTCAGAGGGCCCATCACATGGTCTCACATTAAATGGGTCTTTAACCACTGTCTGCTCCAATCTCCCATTGACTCTACGAACTAACCGCTCATTCTTCAAAGCCCACAAGAAGCTCTGCATCCTTGTGAGATCCTCTGCGATTCTCCATCAGCTTTACTCCCCTCCGCTCCCATGCATGCGTGCTGCCTGTACACCGCTGCAGGGTGTGGTATTGGTGCTTTGTGAGGTGAATGCCTGGATCTCCTCCTTCTCCAGCTAACTGCAAGTTTTAACAGGCCAGTGGACTTTGAGAAGTATTTGTTCAGTAGAAGAACAAACTCATTTCTCTCCTAACCCACAATTATTTACATGGCCATAATTCTGGGGAAATTTCTTTGACTCACAGAAATACTACCCAAACTATGGTAACACATGGGCACCTCCCTTTCTTCACAGAGAAAATAAAGTTGTCAAGTGAATAGCAGAAACCAAACACCCTCCAAAATATAATCTCATGATTTTGTAGAGATTGAAAAAACAGGCCTTCACCACACTGTAAGTAATGACCTGATTAACTGCATGTCTCTACATACTTTCCCATTATGATTACTAACAAGGAAAACCTGTTTGTAATGTGAATTGACTTTTACTTCTGAAAAAAGTCAAAATGTTACACAAATACTAAAAGCACATAAACAGCCCAAACTCATGACCTGGGCCTTGATCAAGGTCCCTGACACAGCTCACACCGTTCTTTCGTTACTAACCATCTTCCCTTTTACACCCTGGTGTAGATATGAAAAGAAACAGGTTCTGTTGAGCTACCAAAGCTTGTTGGATTCCTGCAAGCTAACATTAGCATGCCCTATTTCCTAGAAACATGTTTAAAACATTTTAGTCCCTAGGTATGATTATGGAGTTTTTAATTTTTTTCTTCTAAGAGAATATAAATGAGCTGACATTTGGCTCAATTCCTCCCTGCCCCCACCTTGTAACTTAGCTATTATTCTCTTTCTCATCACCTAGGTATTTATTTCCCTTTAATTTTATATATAATCTCAAAGGCTGTAGAATCCAGCAGCTAGTATAATATAATAAAAACTAGAAACATTGCCAATTCCAGAAGTCATTCTTTAGAGAGTAAATTCAAATGAACATGACATAGTGCATCATTTCTTCTATGAGAAGGATAATATATTATAATAATTTTATCTAGAATGTAAGAACAAATATATGTGTCTCTGAACATCAAATTAGAAAGTAAAAGTTGCTTTTATGAGGATCAACAGTAGAAATAACCATGTAGTTAAATCACAAATAAGAATAAAAACATTTATTTCTCTACAGTAACTATTGAAAACTCCAACTATTTACAACAAAGAATTTAACAAGAAATATGTAAAAATTATTTAATAGGGAACCTAGCATGAAATATAATTGGGTATAATAATAAAATATTTTTAAATTACTAACAATAAATTATTAAGAAATCTCTGTGACAGTGTTAAAACCACACATTAACCAATAATTTTCATTTTAGACTTAAAATGATTGCAGAAGTGAGTTGCAGGCCTTCACCTAAATCCTGGTGCTGAAATTATAATGTTGTTATTAACATGAAAAATTTCTTTCTTGTTATTTACTTGTTATGAGATTTTTTAAATGAATCATTGTATGGGTAGAATACATTATATATATCTATCACTGAAACAACAACTGAAAAAATATTAAGCACTATTCACAAAAATATACTCCATTATTTAAAACAACTTTTCAAACAAAATTTCAAACAGATGAAAACTAATCTTTGCTCATATGACAAGATAACACATTGGG
The DNA here is from genome assembly GCF_008632895.1 of Mastomys coucha. Taxonomy (NCBI): domain Eukaryota; kingdom Metazoa; phylum Chordata; class Mammalia; order Rodentia; family Muridae; genus Mastomys; species Mastomys coucha. Next base: position 53,301,133 of record NW_022196910.1, read on the forward strand.
AAAATATCACCATGCTTGGTCCTTGTTTTCATACATTCAGAACTCTTTTAAATTGTGGAATACAGTAAGAAATTGTTTCAGTACATATTTTCACTAGTACATGTGGTGGTTGGAATGAGAATGTCCCCCTTAGGCTAGGGTGCTTGAACACTTGGATCCTGGTTGGTAGTAGTGTTGACCCTGGTTGGTAGTAGTGTTGATCCTGGTTGGTAGTAGTGTTGATCCTGGTTGGTAGTAGTGTTGGGCATGGTTTAGGCTTACTGGAAGAAGCTCATCATTGAGTTTACAGCCTTGTCCTATTTCCAGTTTGCTCTTCCCACTCCATGTCAACAGTTGAGGATGTGATCTCTCATCTTCCTGTTTCTCCCACTGCCTGGCTCTATCTACCTCCCCACTCCTATTTCTCTCATCATCCCACTGCCTGGCTCTATC
>NW_022196910.1:53302457-53346100 GCF_008632895.1 Mastomys coucha
CCTCCCCACTCCTATTTCTCTCACCATCCCACTGCCTGGCTCTATCTATCTCCCCACTCCTATTTCTCCCACCATCCCACTGCCTGGCTCTGTCTATCTCCCCACTCCTATTTCTCCAACCATCCCACTGCCTGGCTCTGTCTATCTCCCCATCACAGTGGACTCTTCTTCCTTTGGAACCATAAACCCAAATAAACTTTTTTCTGTAATTTGCTTTTGATAATGGTATTTTATCACAGCAACAGAAAAGTAACTAAGTGTGCTCCTCAGTCCTTTGTCCCTACAGAGAAAAAATGCCTGACAGAAACAACTTTAAGGAGGGAGAATTTTGTTTTGCTCATGGTTCCAGAGGGTTAAGATAGTGGTCAACAGGCTTCATTATTTCTGGAACTGGTAAGGAAGAGAGAGGATCATGATTTAGGACATGGTAGGGTAGAGCTATTTATAATTTGGAATCAAGGAAACAGAGGATAAGAAAGTGAAGAAAGGGGTGGTAAATGACAGATGATAGGTAGATAGATAGATAGATAGATAGATAGATAGATAGATAGATGATAAGTAGATAGGTAAATAGATAGGTAGGTAGATGATAGGTAGTAGGTAGATAGACAAACAGATAAGAGAGAGGAAAGAACCTGGGGTTAGACATACTTCAAGTCATACCTCACACCATGACCAAGTCCCACATCCTAGCATCCATCACCTTTGAACAATATCAAACTGTAAAGCTACCAACAGGTTGACTCACCCAAGAAGGCAGGGACTCAATGTAGTAACGTCTCAATTGTACCACTATTAGGAGACCATTTTATCAATACATATATAGGCTTTTATGGGGAGGGTACTTCATCTTCAAACTGTTTTAACCAGTAAATCTACATTGAAGGTCATCCATGAGTTACAATGGTAGCAATGATTGACTTTCCTAGTAATGTATCCTTTAAATCTCTTCATTGATTCATTCATTTATTCATTTTCTGACATACCTATATAGAAACATTTACAGAATTAGATTCTACTTTGAAACATCACTAATATCTGTAAATATGTTTGCAGAATACATTTTGTGATTTTCAACCAGCTACTGTGATTTAATGATTTTTGTCAGCCAATTCTGTGTGTTGATTATAGTCTGTCATGTTTTCATGCCTCATTTATGTGGACAATTATAGAATAATGACATCAATGATTATATTAAATATGCTTTGTGATAAAAATGATCAAAACTAGGAAATAACTGTTATGTAAATTTTATATAAAATAAAGGATTCATTATATGCAGCTTGTACATTGTTGCAGCACTATGAACTTTGATGAAATCCAACATCAGTTCTTTTTGTATTGAAATACATGTAATGTATAAATAATTCAGTCTTACAACAAGAACACTTCAATGCTTTTTTGGTATACTTATAAAATGATATAACTTTAACCATTAATTTTAGTATGTTTTTTAATACTTATGAAATAAATTCCATGTCTGTAGCCACCATATTTCATTCATTCCTGCTTCAGGCTTAGGTGACCTCTGGTTTTCTCTATCATTCATTGCTTATTATAAACATTTCCTATAAAAAGAATCACTGAGTATTTTGTGTGGCTTTTGTGTGTGCATTATTTTACCTAACCTTGATTCCAATGTTCCTGAATGTCATAGCTTATTTCAAAATCTTTCTTCTCCCTCTTCCTCTTCCTCTCCCTCTCCTCCTCCCTCTCCTCCTCCTCCTCCTCCTCCTCCTCCTCCTCCTCCTCCTCCTCCTCCTTCTCCTTCTCCTTCTCCTTCTTCTTCTTCTTCTTCTTCATTACCACCAGGGATGTTTCATTTCATTATAACGTGTTTTATCCATTTATAATTTGGCAAATTCATGTGTGACTCTTTCTGAGGAGAGATGAATTAATGTCTGTTCACCAGAGAGGGCACTGATAACAAATAAAACTAAGGATCCTACTGAAGCCCTCCTTGGTGAGCCAATGAGCTTGCTGATGTTAAGGATGAGGTTATGAACAATGAAGGGCTGCTGTATCACTGAAAATCCCACTCCCACCCAGATGACAACTCAAAAAAAGCTACATCCCTGGAACTCTCTGCATGATGTTCAGGCAGTTTGACAAGTCAGACAGTCTTCTTATCCCAGAAATTAACATTGTTAATATAACCTTTGGGGGAAGTTCTGTGACTTGTAAGTTTCAGGAACTTTGTTGTTTACCTCCTGAGTCTCCAGATTTTACTTCTTCACCAAGGAATGTCTCAGGTCACAGGAAATTGGTACATAGCATGTATTCCTTCCTCTGGATCTTATGTTTTTCTGCTGTCACAGCTGTGACACTGTGACTCATCTTCCATGATGCTTCTTGAATTTGGAGGGAGTGATATAGATGGTTATGTATTGCTAAGCATTAGGCCACTATACCATAGCAACAGTAACTTGTTCTTTGGAGTTTCATTAGTGTTTTTGAATCAGTGGAACAATTCCATTGCTGATTGTGGCTGACACCAACAAAGATTCACAGGCATAAGTATAAACATTTAAGAGATAGTTTGACAGCCATTCAACAAACACAACTGTTTTCCCCATTGGGACTTGTGACCCTCTTAGCTGCAAGCTGTTACCCTGGCTTCCAGTAATGTCTGTGAGCTACTTCTTTTGGTGGCAGGCCTTAAAGCCAATTGGAAAGCATTGATTGTACCTATAACAACCATGCCACTATTGCAGTAGTGGGCACATCTTTCCTGGCATGATGTTTATGGTGATTTGAATGAGAATGGCCTCAATGGGTTCATATACCTGAATATTTGGTTGATGGAACTGTTTGGAAGGGTTAGGAGAGATGTCCTTTGTAGAGATGCTGCGTCACTGAGAGTGGACTCTGAGGTTTCAAAAGATTATGTGACAAAGTCTCTCTCTCTCTCTCTCTCTCTCTCTCTCTCTCTCTCTCTCTCTCTCTCTCCCTCTCCCTCTCCTCCTCTCTCTGCCTTGTGATTGTGTCTCAAGATGTAAGCTCTCAGCTACTGCTACAGGATCATTTCTAACTGCCTGCTGCCAAGCTCTTAGTCGTGATGACTATGGACTTTAATCCTCTGAATCTATGAGCCCTGAAGTAAGGCACTCTTTCATAAGTTGCCTTGGTCACAGTGTTTTATTGTTGCAATAGAGAAGTATCTAAGCCAGTACCATAGCACACGGATAGCCCCGATTGTCCCTCAGCCGCTTGCACTGTGCCTTATGCACCATGGGGACGAGAAACGGAGGGACTCTCTAGTCCAGCTTGCAGATTTCCTTCTGTGTGACGCCTTCAGCAGCAGGGCCTTGCTATCTCGTTTCAGTACACAGCAGTGTGGGGGCTCAGGGTGCCAACAACACAGAGGGAGGTGAACTGTTCTCACCTAAGAACCTTATGATTTCTAAGAGTGCCCCTTTCGCCCACACAGGGTGCTTTGTTCACACTGCACTATTAAATGCTGCCTTCACCCTCTTCCAGATGTCCTCACAAACTAGCAAGGCAGTCAGACTCAGCCTTATACAGCATCCTCTTAGAGGAGAGACAAGATTTTGAAGGCCACAGTCACCCACCTGAAGTTAGTGTCATTTGGTGCGGAGTGGCTAAAGGATGGATACTAACAAAGAAACATTAGCAAAGACTTATACCTGAAAATATCCAATCATTGTATCAATCTCTTAGTCAAATGGCAACTCCGGGCACAGCGACATGACTGAGGGACACTAGCCCATCTAGCCCTTCATAATCCATAGGCATCTTACATGAGCCATCCAGTTCTCATTTTGAGGTACCACTGCTGCAGGGCTACCATGCATTTCCCCACCCCAGTGGTCTTGGAAGAACTGTCTTGGGCTGCTGGCTCAGGCAGAGGGGCCCTGTTTAAATCTGCCATGCCTGGTCCAAACAGGCTTTCCAGCAACAAAACTGACCCTAAAACCACTGTATCATAAGAGGTATTTATCTCAAGCCTGGCTATCATGCTTAGTCACACGGTTATTATTACTCATAAGTTTTAGGGGACTATCATCTATGCGAAACACTCATAACTATTTCAGGAGAGAAACATGAAGCAGAATAAGACTGTATTAACAATTTAACATAACAGCTTCCAGTGCAATATTAATCTTTGTAGTCATAAGTTATCAGTTGTGAAACATACAAGATTTGTTACTAAAGCTAAGTAAATAAATCTGACGCCTTTCCTATTTAAAGTGCTTTCTAAAAATGACACAGCAGTCTTTTGCGATCAAGAAAACTTTAATACATCATGGCTTTCATTTTTCTAATACAGTATACATAATTTTATGATGATGACAAAGTTATCTCCTCATTGATATTTTACTACTATTATTTCTGTCCATAACTTCTGTCACTGTCCTGTGAATGAATGAAAACAGTGCACCTTCCTTTAAGTAATGTGTTCATAATTTTTAAATGTAGAGTAATCCAGACTGAACACAAACAAGAAAGTACTCGCCGGTCCCCTTGGTGTGCAAATGGTCAGATGCCAATGAGTTCACTGGCAATTTCCACAGCCCTTGCCTGTGTGTGGGCAGGAGTGCGATCCAAGTTCTCGGCCTTTTTTTCTGTTTCTTGTCATGTTGGTTTTAAACTGCTATTGGATCCAGCTGAAAGCTCCTCACAGTGGGTGGGCCTGGAGATATGTTCCCTCCATATCCTTCTAATCCCCGCCCTTCATTGGTGGTAAGCATCTTTCTTTCCATTCCAGCAAGAATCTGTTTGCTTTCTGTCATTGGGAAATGAACACTTGGCCTAGAAAAAACTAAAAAGACACTTTTCTATCTACAGAAATGTTTATGTGCATTTAAATGACAGATTCACTGAGAAGACTTCCTTTAATCTTTTTGGAAAATATTTGATGCAGCATTAAATGTGAATGCTCCCTGTGTGTTCTCTTCCAAACCATAAATTCTCTAAGAAATAAGGTGTGGTCATATTGGTAGGCACATTCTTCTTGGGACTTATTAAAAAAACTTTTTTTGGTTTGGTATTTTTATTTTTGTTTTTTGAAGGGGGATATTCTTAAGACTGGGTTGAACACAATACTAAAATTGTTGTTCAGTCTCTATTCTGAAAATAACCGTGTGATACATGCTCATGTGTGTGATTACCACTGTGCTAACATTATGAATAAATACTCTTACCATCTTTATATGGAGCCATTTGCAATAGGCAGTACTAACCATTTACCAAACTTGTTCACATCCTTTTGGGTACATAACATGCTACAGATGCTCTGCAGTTTGGAAGAGGGTATGTCCAACTTCTGCACAATAGGCTATTTAAATGAGGGTCTGAATGCATTGTAAATCTGAACTTTGAAGTTGTCCCATGTAAAACTTCTACTTTGTTTCTGGACTTCCAGTTCATAGACAGAAATCCATGAACCCAGAGCAAGGTAAAAACAAGAGAAAAGGATCTATATTGTGAATAACTTAGTAAATACACTGTGGCTTTTCCTCCCACAATCTGTCCTTAGCTGAAATATTGTCAAGTGAAGTGTTTTTGTTGTACAAGACATTGGGACTTTGGCTTTGTTAGAACACTGGTTAACCTGCCCCTACTTACTTTCCATGGTTGAATTCCACAAACAAATAATTAATAATTCTGGCTGTGTTTAAAAAATTATCTGTGTGGTTGACTTGGAGTAAATATTTACCATGATTATTTGATAGGCTGTCAACTAAGCAGGTGATTGATCACATCTTCAAAAGCAAGCTCTGCTTTTTGAGTGTTGAGTTTGTAAGTATAAACACAGGTCCTTCTCTAAGAGTTCAGTTTAGAACCAAGCACTGCTATAGTAACAACAGATACATGTTAGAAGGCTTGTCACCTGAGATTGCCATACCTTAATGGCGATCTAGCAGGCACAAGATTGGCACATGACCTTTTCAACAATAGAAGATCAAAAATTGATAGTTTGACCGAGATGAAACTGAACTGATGAGAATTTCTATTATGTTCAGCAAATGTTGCTACAGACAACCAAGTGAAAAATAAACCCAAACACAAGATTGGATTTATTAAAAATACTATTTGAAATAGTCTTATACTTAAGAAGTAGATAATTTTAATGAGACCCAGTGATGAAAATATTGTATGATTCTGATTACTGAGTGTGTAAAAGCTAAATTCTTAAGCTTCATAGTCTGAAACCAAAGCTCATTCATACAGAAAAGAGAATACACTGCTTTGAAGTTATACTAAGACCATAAAGAAAAGCATTAATGACATAATATCAAATTCAGAAAACTTGAGTTGCTAGATGGTATAATTGAAAATTCTCGAACACAAATATATTGTGAAGCTAAATATACCCATTTACTCCACAATTCCATTGTCCAGTAAACACAAAGAAAATGGCAAGCATGTTTCCTAGGAGTGTCAGAATAAAGACTGACAATGGCAAAACCACAAGGAGGAAAAGTCTCCACTTTACCTGGGCTCTAGATGGAAGAATATCACCACAGAGTGTATGGAATTATGGCCAAACATAGGGAAATGAAGAACTCTTCAATGTGGCTTCTCAGTCAGAGAGAGGACCACAGAGGGAGCACCTCCTGGAACTTGCAGCTTCCTGCTTCTCAGAGAGAGGACCACAGAGGGAGCACCTCCTGGAACTTGCAGCTTCCTACTTCTCACTCAGAGAGAGGACCACAGAGGGAGCATCTCCTGGAACTTGCAGCTTTCTGCTTCTCAGTCAGAGAGAGGACCACAGAGGGAGCACCTCCTGGAACTTGTAGCTTTCTGCTTCTCAGTCAGAGAGAGGACCACAGAGGGAGCACCTCCTGGAACTTGCAGCTTCGTGTCTTTTCCACCAAATCATGGATGACTCTGGAGATCTCCAGGTTCCTCTACTAACATCATGGAAAAGGTCCACCTGAGTGAAGGGATAAAGTCACCTACCTCTGTGGCTTCACTTGTCACTGGAGAGGGGTGAGCAGTATCTGGAAGCCCGCTCCTCCTGGGTGTCTTATTATCAGAAGTCTAAAAACAGATTCTGTCTCTCTCTTAGCAGTCAATAAAGTACCCCCCCCCCCGGTGCAATAGTAGGACTTAGATCTTGAAGGTAACCAACATCTATCTAATTAAATTTAAGGCCCAACCAATGGAAGGGAACTATGAGTGTTACTGTTCATCTCGCTAACTATTCAAGACTAGTGAGATCATAGATGCTAGAAGAGAATATTTTACTGCTACTCTGCTTAATAAATACAGCTTCCAACTACACTCTAAATACTTATCTTTATGTACATAGTTAACTCTCACTCCGCAGCTGACAGAGGCTGCTATAGAGACCCATAGTTGGTCAAAATGCAAATAATAAGTACGTAGCTCTAGATGGTGCTTCTACAATACAACCTTCACATCTAAGACTCAGGAAACATTGTAGAAGACGGGGCACCAAAGTTGTAAGAGCCAGGGAACCAGGGAGTCTACTATGAGGTAGTGTCTTCTAGATATACCAAGGCCACTTCACCCCACAAAAATCTCAACACCATGGTCACTTCAGCGAGATTTGCACAATGGCCCCATCAGTAGACATTCCAAAATGGATGGGAGAAAATTCACAATAGTTTACCCTTAGGTGAAGCAGTAGAGTTAGTTAATGGCTGCTAAGAGAGCGAGAATCAGGTTTTCCAGGGACAAGACCTCATAGGTTGTCCAGTCTTAAATGTTCAACCATAAACACATGCACATATGAGCAATACTAAATAAGTCTCTCTCTCTCTCTCTCTCTCTCTCTCTCTCTTTCTCTCTCTCTCTCTTTGTCTCTCTGTGTGTGTGTATGTGTGTGTGTGTGTGTGTAACAATAGGAATTATAGAAGAAGAGGGGATGAATTCAATAGGGGGAAAGCAAGAAAGTGTTAAAGAAAGAAAAGAGAGGTGTAGAAACACAATATTGTAATGTGTGAAATTTTTAAAATATTAGAACTTAAAAAAACAATAAGATCCCACATTGAGATGATTACCATTAATATTATAGGTAGAGTTATAAATGTTATATATATGAGGAACTGCCAAGGTTGCTGACAGAAATAAGATTCACCAGCTTAAGTGAGAATACACACAAAAAATCTTACAAATAATGGCTTTCGATAACACTTCGCTGTGGAGTGCTGAAATAGCAAGTCTCCATCCTAAACAATGAGAAGGAAGTGGAGCACACATCACCAAATTATTTGGGGTAAAATCCACAGACCTTGTATGAGTTACTTTCAGCATGTCAGTTTGGGGAAAAAACCCAAAGAGGTGGGCAGTGATGGTCATTTTGTTGTTTGTTCTGTTAGTAGCAATGTGAAGTTTATGGTAGCACTTCTGAAGAAAACATTCCAATGTTACTTGAAGACGAAGAGTTTATTTTGGCTCATCAATTCAGAAATTTCAGTCTGTGATCCATGGGCTTCACTGGCTTTCAGCTGCGGGGAAGGAATCATCTTTGTGGGAATCATACTGAGGAGTAAGGGCTTCCATAGTGGTTCCTGAGAAGCAGGGATGAGAAACAGGAAGGGCCATGCCTCCACCTTCAGAGGCTCGGCCCCCTCAAGGTTCCTGGACTTCTCTACAATCGCTCTGGAACTATCCTACAGCAGATCGTGGAGGTCACTCTGGATCCAAATTATAGCACAAGGTCTTCTGACTTTTCTTCCAGTCTTTATGCTGTGCTATCATTTCCAGAAAACATCCGAGAAGGGTTTTCCTTCTCTTTATAAGTAGATTTTCTCAAATGTTTTCTCCCAGTGATGGGTAGCTGGTGAACACATCTGGCTATAGGAGTGCCACACTAATCTGCAGCAGGCATTTGCAATTTGTATTCTGAAAATGAAGAGTGAATCATTAAACAAAGAACCAAGCATGCTGCTATACTTCTTTAATCCCAGTACTCAGGAGGTTGAAGCAGGAGGATCACAGTGAGTACACAGCCAATCTGAGCTACATTATTTATAAAATGAGAATAAAACTTCCATTCATCATGTTTTAAACTATTCAAAGAATAGTATTAAATTATAAATCCTTAGCCACATCTTTCTGGTGTTAGTCTATAACCTCTCCAAATAAGTATCTATGAAGTTTCAAGCTAGACATATCTGAACAACATGCTTAGTCATCTGGGACAAGTACTAGTAATAAGACCTGCCCAGGGCATGGTCTCTGCGCTCATCCAGTACCTGCCCAGGGCATGGTCTCTGCGCTCATCCAGTACCTGCCCAGTGCATGGTCTCTGCGCTCATCCAGTTGCTTCATCCTGGGAGATATTTCACACCAAATACTCAAGAGTTCTGGAAGCATGCGAAGTTGTGACCTAGTGACTTCATCTTACCTTTTTCTAGGGAGCCTAGGCTTTATTCAATATACTAAATAAAGCATTCAGAGTTATTTACTGATGTATTAGAGAGAGAGACGGAGACAGAGAGACAGAGAAGCTTTGTCCTCTGTCGGCATTTCCACAGTAATTACCTCCAACATTTACTCTCACCTAATTCTTACTTCAGCTTTTACTTAAATTAATCTTCTCATAAAGTCCTTAATAAACCCACTTGTTCAAAACAGTAACATGTCACTTTTTTTGAGTCCTTAGTCCCAATTTTTCTTCTGCTGATTAATATTTTTATAGAGTTTAACTCATCTGGAAATCAACTTGCTTTCAGTTTCCTACTATTATCAGTAATCTCTATTGAAATGTAAAACCTGCAGTCATGGAGGGATACCGAGTCTCCATCACTCCTCCGTGGTGAAGCCTGAAGTCATGGAGGGATACCGAGTCTCCATCACTCCTCCATGGTGAAACCTGCAGTCAGGGAGGGATACCGAGTCTCCATCACTCCTCCGTGGTGAAGCCTGCAGTCCGGGGGGATACCGAGTCTCCATCACTCCTCCGTGGTGAAGCCTGCAGTCAGGGAGGGATACTTAGTCTCCATTACTCCTCCGTGGTGAAGCCTGCAGTAAGGGAGGGATACTTAGTCACTCCTCTACCTCTTGACACCAGTCAGCATTGAAATTTGAATTTTAGTAAATGGAGATTTTTCTCTTCCTCCTCTTGATCTATGAATTACTGGATTATTTAGATGTTTTTACTTCTTGAGCCCCACCTAATATGGAGGGCATGTTCTCATAATCCAATGTTTTCAGGAGCTAAGTGATTTTAATAGTCTCAAGAAAAAAGGTCACCCCAATGTGTAGATCGTGATTTTTGATGACAACTCCTCTCTGGTCATGTCAGCTCCAGGCTTTGCCTGTCCTACTCCCATCCCGCTGTCCAGCTTGAGCAAAGCCATAATGAAAAGATAGAACTGTGTTTAAACTGACACAATCTCAGCTTTTTAAATGTATCTTGGAAAGTAAACATCACATTTGATGTCTGTGATAGGAATATTACAGCAACGACTGGAAAGTTCTCCAACTATATGTCCAGTTTTGTTTAACCATCAAGCTAAGGTATTCTATTAAAGTAAATATTTACTCTTCAATGAACTGTCCCAGCATTCTTCATTAATAAGCAAATATCAGCTCTCAACTAAATAAATCAACTTTGAAAATAGTTGATCCAGAATGTCTATATGACCTAGGATGTGTATTATGGATGGATTAATCAAATGGCAACATTAACCTCCCTACCTATTAGGGATCAAGTCCTAGCCCAAGAAGCAGACAATGATTATATGAGCAATGTTGACTTTAATCTATAAGACTCCACACTCTGTGTTCTGCTTTACTCCTTTGTTATTATTCTCTCTCCCCTAACTCTCCCCCCTTCTCTTTATTCTTTTCTGGAATATTCCAGGAATAAACACATGGGTTGCTTCTTCTATAGAACCTTAGACATTAACATTAGGAGGAGGTGGTACCCAGAGGCTATCTGGTCAGTGCTGTGAACATAAATCCCTGGATGTGTAGTTCTTTCTATAAGACATAATTTCTTGAGCATTCTAGCCATACATTCTGGGTTACTGGGTCAGTTGCTGAAGTGAATTGTCAAGATGGCAGCAGGCTTCACAGCTCAAGTGTCAGCAGAGACACTGTCATTTCTCCAAATGGACTTCTGTCTGCAAAGGTGAAGCAGAGAGCTGGTTGAAATGAAACAGAACTTACCTTTAGAGACATTTTTTCCTCAGCAGAACACATGGAAAATTCCAGAAAATTGCTTATAGATTTGAAAGATGTAAAGCCATGAGAAAATTTGCAACTTCATGAAGGTGACTTCAGGTTGATAGAAACTCCATCTGACTTCCAGTTAGGAACTGGAACTGTGTCTGTTATATATCATGAGTGGTACAAGGCTTCTAAGACACTTGTTATATACTCCCACAGTCCCTAGAAGACTGGAAATAATATGGACTTTCTGTAACATGCATTCAGTGTAAAGTCAGAGGGAAGGGAGTGATGTTTGAGGTAATGAGTTATAAAAGGCAAGGAACATTGCCAGAATTGGCATATATGATGTTTTCCCTATGATTGGGAATCAAGTCAAAATAATAACAAAATGTAAGAGGAACTTAGCCAAGCCGGCCGAGCCACAATGCTGGCTCATGTGCCACCACTGACTTCCTCCCCAAGCCTACCTAGAATCTTCCAGTGTGGCTAGAGACTGCTGATGCTGGATCAGGCAATGGAGTGAGCCAATGAGAAAAAGAGAGCACCACATCTGGCTACTTGAGAGCCAATGAGAGAGAGGCTTGGGGGTGGGATGGGTGGGTGGAGCAATAAAGGTTTGCCCAAGTCTGGTTTTGCCACTTGCCTGACTCCTGGAGTCTGTGTCATTGACTTTGCACCTTCTTACCCCAGCCCCTAAGGGACTTGGTCAGGGTCACAAGCAACAACAAAAAAATTTTCCTACAATGGTAACATAATCTCACATTGGTAAGATGCAATCGTGGTGTATTCTGATTTCCAAAATTTTGATTGGCAAAGTCTAAAATTAATAGAATTTGGTTTATGAGACAGTTACAACTCTTTTGAAAATCACGTTGAACATCTACAGATCTTCAGATATATCATGCTATCTTCTATGCTCACACACCCCTGTCCTTGCATCCACAGCCTATGCACTCCTTTGATTTGCTTCCCTATTTTAACCATCCTTGTTTGTTAGAATATGTATAGAGGCTGCTGTCTGGCAATGCATTTTCTGGTTATATGCTTCTCAAGCAACTAAGTTATCCCTGATCACCACAGTGACAGAGCCACCTAAAACTGTTGTCTGATAGAGTATATTTCATGAACATTAACAATACCCAAAATACAATGACTATTGACTACACCACCTGTCTTAGTTAGGGTTCCATTGCTGTGAAGAGACACTATGACCAAGGTGACTCTTAAAGCAAAACAGTTAATTGGGTCTGACTTACAGTTTCAAATGTTTAGTCAATTATTATCATGGTAGGGAGCATGACAAACATAGGCAGACATGGTGTTGGATGAACTGAGAGTTCTGCATCTTGATGTAAAGGTAGCCATGAGAAGACTGGACATGTTTTACACTGGCCACCACTTGAGCATATAAGCCCTCAAAGCCCTGCCTTACAGTGACACGTTTTCTCTAACAAGGCCATACCTCCTCCAATAAGATATACCTCTTAATAGTGTTACTTCTTATGGCCAAGCATTAAAACACATTAATCTATGGAGGCCATACCTATTCAAACTATCATACTCCCCAAAGTCTCACCAATTTCCTGGCACTTCATTGGAACTTAGTAAATAGTTCTTGTGTTCATGTTGTATTCAACAAAAATAAAAAGAGCTAGGTCAGAGTGCATGTAACATTGGTAACCTTGTTTCAAATTCTACAGTCTTGCCATTTAAAAAATTCTTGAATAGTTTATAATTATAATGCTTATAATGTTTTATGAATAATCAGAATATTTATAATTAATTTTAAATGAATGTGTTTTCCATATTGACAAAGGCCCCTTTTACACCCCACTTAAAAGCCAAAGCTGGAGAGATAGATCTGTGGTTAAAGGTTCTTGCAGGGCATTCATGAGGACCAGAGCTTGGATCCCAGCAGCCGTGTGATGTCATGGGATTCCATGTGATGTCATGTGTCCCAGGAGTCATACAAACGACTGTAATGCCAGTTCAGAGGGATTCAACACCTCTTTCTGGCTTCTGTGAGCACACAGATGCATGGACCCCCTCACACCTGAGCACACATATATACTCAGACATATAAATAAAATGACACAAACCTTTAAAAAGTGAGAAAAAACACACTAGTCATAAATCATTCCATCTCACACAACAGGGTTGTATTTGGTATTCCCTTATTAACACCTGTGCTTAACTCATGGATTGCTAATTGCAAAGATTATTAAGTCTAGTTCCAGAGCATTCTCAGGCTCTTGCCACCACCTTAAGGTAATCCATTTTATTGACCATGAAAGGATCTATTAAATTTTGTGTATCATCATAAAATGAAGTGAAAAGCCAAGGCTATTGAGGTATGGTGTTCTGATTTTCTCACAGATGCCTTTGCCATTCAAGAATGTGTCTTCACACTTGAGTTACTGTGTTTGGGAGAGTCACATGCTGTGACAAATCCTCTCCTGGCTTTGGAGTTTGTTCTTAAATTTTTGTTGAGCATAATATCTTGTGAGAACATGCATTACAGGCAGGTGCCTCCGAGTCTCGGCCCGTCCCAACCCTCACCTGAATTACAGAGATCTCATTGATATTTTCCTCACTTGTAAATTATATGAATGCTTTACAGAAAGATACTAGTCACTAGAAAAGAAAGGTATGGATTTTCAGTAAAACCAAGTTAAGCTGAATACACTAGATATTCTCCCAGTTAATCTGTATTACCTATAAATTACAACATCAATTGTTACTGTATGTCAGTAATGAGTGAGGTCAAATGGCCAACACTACCAAGCAATACTGTGAACATCCCTTGAGGTCAGTGTGGCTGGGCTCTGCTGATGACCAGTCAGAATAAAGGTAGGAACTAGTCATACTTGATAATCTTGCTTATGCTTTATCTGCATATATATATATATATATATATATATATATATACAAAATAGTAACCAATTCCCAGAAGATTGTTAAAATGAAAGAGTCCTTATATTCTATGATCTTTTGCAGACTAAATTTGTAGAAATAATATAGAAACTATTAGGTCACTTGGAGCCATTCTGACTCTTCCCTCTTTCTTCCCTCCCTCCCTCCCTCTCTCCCTCCCATGCTCACTTTGTCTTCCTTTCCTTCCTTCCTTTTGTCCGTCCATCCATCCTTCTTTTCTTTTCTTTCCCTTCCTTTAATGCCTCACTGTGAAGCAGAGGTTAACCTTAAGCTTGCTATCCTCCTGCATCAGGATTTGGCATGCTGAGATAACAGAAGTGTGCCTATGTGCCTAGGAGCATAACATACTTGAGTTCAGTTGCCATGAGGTTGTTGGTAAGATATACAGAAGGCCTAATATACAAAGAAATGCTGAAACATAATTATCACCCTGTTTTGCATCACAATGATCTGAGATGTGTGCTTTTGTGTGTATGCTATGAGCTGATCTAAATTTCCCATAATGTAAGCTATACCATGATGATGGGGGAGGATTGATATCTTCCCATTACAAATGAAGGAGAAGCAGACGATGATGCAGCAATGTTCACAGTATTGATGGCTCAACCCAAGCCCAGAGGAATATGTCCTCCCATGATACTGTGACTATAACCACAAGAAAGGACCATTTAGAAATCCAAAGTCTCCATGGCTCATTCTTTAAAATGAGGTCTGAGGTAAAAGAGTATGGAAAAGTTAAGAACTTGGAGCTTTTTAACTTTTTAAAGTCATAGTATCTTTTTAACAATTGCATCTGTCAGTTTAAAAAAAATCACAGGAGCCTGACTGTGCTTGTGCCCAGTGTATGTCAGCTTAAGTTCGCCAGCAATGTCACTACCATAATAACCTAAAGCCATCTCTTGGCTTTCTTCTAGAAAACATGGCTCCAGGCAGGGAAAATGATTTGTAGTCTCAGGTGGCACCTGCAGAGGGATAGATTTCTGTTACAATAGGCCAATGACAAGTACTATGTGTTAACTTCACAAAACACCTTGCTGACATAAACGACCCAGTCTCAGGAGGTCTTTTAATGGCCCTCTCTTGGTACAGCACCACTCAGAGCATACAGCTGAGAACAGGAAGAAAAATGTTGCTCAGAGGTAGTTGAATGTACTCATGTAGAAAACAAACAAACAAACAAACAAAAACAAAAAACAAAACAAAAAGAAAAACAAATGAACCCGTGACATGGTTTCTTACTCCTCTGAAAAGGTCGGCCACTGACAGAGCCTCAACAGCAGTGGTGTTATCTGTGAAGCCTTGCAGAGAGACATGCACATACTGATTCTCCACCATGTGATGCTTTCCTCCAGTAACAAGACAACCACTTAGAAGTGTCTTGATGCTCAAATTATGCTGATTGTCTAATGTATCACACAGACGTTTCCCCAGTGGCCTTACACAAATGCTGCCAGCAGTAGGAAATATTAATACCACTTGTAAATAAACATCATGTGCAACTTGCTGCGACAAACCTGTGCATCTTCCACAAATGTAAATACTAATAACTTTGCAACAGAGCCATTGACCAAGGCCTTCCAATTCAGAAATTGCAGGTGGCACAGGAAAATAAATAAGGTTCAATTAGAAATATAAAATAATTACAGTGTTGGGAAGTGGGAAGCAAGAGAACTGTGGGATCCACTCTAGGATGCTGTAGTGTTCAGGAGAGAGCTGGCAAGCCTGGAGAATGATTTACGAGCTGCACTCATGTAGTGTGTCCTTGCCTGATAAATATAATGACAGCACATGTAAAGCACGACATTTTTCCAGGCTTTCAAACATATGCAAACACCCCTTTTCTTTTCCTATAACCCAGCTTAAGTCCTGCTACACATATGCAAGAGTGAACATGAGTTTCTTTTTGCTTTAGAAAGATGACACAAACTTCAGCAACTTTTTAAAATTAAGCTTCTCTACTGTTTCTAATCCACATCTTAGTGAGACTTCTATGTATGGAGGAGGTTACCCATGTAGTTGATCCATCATGTGCTGTCCTGTACACACAAAGGCACAGCAAAATGCCTATAGAAGCCGTTTACCTCTCAGGTTGTCAGCTGGCTTGATGCATGAGTCTCTCACCTGCTTCCAATTTGGCAGTGAATGCCAAAAGATAAAAGGGCCTGAGTCTCCTAGCAACAGGTAGGGTTTGCATGAATCAGTCCTTAGAGGTTGTTTTAGGATACTGTCTGCTCTATTGATTATTGATGACTGTGGCCTGGGCATAAGCAGAGGTAGGGGTGTGTGTGTGTGTCTCAGTCTATGTCTCTCTGTGTTTATAAACTCAAATATATATATATATATATATATATATACATATATATATACATATATATATGTATATATATATTTACTTCATATATATATGAAATTGAGTTTATAGTATATAAATATATACATATATACATACACACAAACATATACACACCGATGTACACACAGACACACACAGACACACACAGACACAGACACACACACACAGACGCACACAGATGTAGACATACAGACAAAGACACACACACAGACACAGGGACTCACACATGCATACACACATACAGAGACTCACAAACACACACACATACAGACACAGACACACGTACAGACATTGAGACACAGACACACATATATACAGACACACAGAGACACACATACATACATACAGACACACACACACACACACACACACACACACACACACACATGAAAATGCCCTGAACAGGTAAAAGCATAACCCTGATCTCCTGATTCTGATGTAAAACGCTAGGATTGCAGAGCTTGTTTCATGTAGAGTTGGACCTAGTGAGCTATCTGACTGTTCGGTTTACCTCTCTAAGGCCCCACGAGCTCCTTTACACTGGTTGCCACCTCACAGAACCAAAGAGCCAAATAGACCAGGTGACTTTATGCCATCTGACTTGGATGCCTCCAAAACCTCACCTTGAATATCATTTCACTGTTGCTTCACCCCAAACTTGAGCCCCCTCAAAATTCAGCACAAACATAGTGAACCTGAGCTTAAGGAACTTCCCCACAGGAGAGAATGTTTCATCTCCTCCTAGAATATCCTACACTTCAAAGAGCTTTCTTCTGAGACAGAAGGTTCGTTTACAAGAGGGAACTGCTGAATCACAAGACCCAACCTGAGAAGTGTGAAGCCGGCCGTGTGTGCCTACTTTACTTGTCTGCACTATATAGTCACTGTTCCACCATCTCATGACCCAAATCCAACATGCTTTACAGCTTCTGACCACAGCAGAACCTCATGGTCCACACTGGAGCAATAAAGCAAGTTCTCTCTAGCACTTGCGTTTCCCTTCCACTGACCATTCTACAGCTCCAGGACAACGCCTGGGGTATAACATGCTGGATATCCATGTCCACGAAGGCTCAGCTTCATGGGTCTTTCCTGGCTCTCCCCTGCCTGGCATTCCCACGGGTGTAGTTCCTATTCTCACTTGGTTTCATGGTGATCTCCTTCATGCTCCTGTCGTCGCCAGAGCCTGTGAGGTGCAAACACCTTCTCTTTCATGCACTTTGGTTTCACTTCCATGTTATACCTCACCTGTCACCTCTGGGACCTCACCTTCCCATCATGGTTGTCCTAGAGAGTGGTCTCTGCCTATAGCTATTTTCTGGAGTGATACCTCAAGTCCAAGCCAGAAAGAGATCACATGGTAGAAATTATTATAGGCCACGCACAGGAAAGAAGTTTACAAGTATAGATAAACCTTTAAATGGTTCTTTTCAAGGAGATAATTCCATATTGTGCTTGTGTGTTAACATTGAGTGAATGCTAGGAGCTACAAACTTTGTTTTCAGTCTTATTCTGCTTATGAAAGTATTTTTACTATTTCATTTTATGTGTTTCTATTATGTATATGTCTGTATACTATATGGGAGTAAGGCACATAATGCCATGGTATACTCTGATCATGGAGATCAGAGGATGGTATTTTTGGTGTCAGCTCTCTCTCTTCACCTTGCTTGAGGCACGGTCACTCTTGTTTCTGCCGCACTGTGTAACACAGGCTTAGTTCACCCATGAGCTTCCAGGTTGTTTTGTCTCTACGTCCTGTCATGGTGGTAGGAGTGCTGGGATTATAGATATACACCACATCCATCTTTTTATGGAAGATTGAACTCAAGATGTCAGGCTTGTCTGGCAGCTAGTGCTCTTATCTGTTGAGCCATCTGGCTGCTCTTTGTTTATGAAAATGTTAAATAAACCAAGAATGGTTACTTCTCAAGGAACAACAAATTTCAAGTAATTTTTATATTTATATTCATATATAGTGAAATACATTGTCTATCTATAACTATAGCCATTAAAATGTTCCACTGCTGCTATTTAATGGCATTCATAGGAATTGCACATTTTTAACTTATAAAGACAAACAGTAAAATCTCATAAGCCCATCAACCCAACCCAACATTTGTCAATTTGCTTTATTTGAGACTCATTTCATCCTTACTAGAGCACTTAAAGATACAGTGTTATGCTTCCCCTAAGTCCTCAATTTTTCAAGTATATATATAAATATGGTGATTTTTTTTGCATAACTGTAATGCAATCAGAATTTTTAAAGAAAGAACAAGTAATCCTTCAATGTCATCTATTATATACAAACATAATTTATCAATTCTGTTAAAATTGTCTCTTCAGCTGATTCTCTTGAAACAGGATCAAAACAAGATCCACACTTTACACTTAATTGATGCATCCTTCAAACCTGTGTTAAATAAATTCATCTCCCATTCATCTCCTTTTCCTCCCATTCTTTCTAATAGTTTACTTGTTACAAGAGCAAAACCCGGACTCTGTAGAGCATTCAGAGCTCAGGATTAGATGTCTGATTTCCTCATGGGCTCACTTAACTTTCTTTCCCACCACCTGTAATTTGTTTTTGATATGATGGTAACTTCTGGAATTATAAGTAAGTTTAGGCTCAGTATTTCTGGTAAGAATGGTATTTTCGATGGGGCTTCATACTTCAAATGTATCCTAGCAGAGACCTAAAATGCTTTGCCATTTCACTTTGAGATATACATAGACTGACAAGTGGTTTCCGGTGGCAGCAGTCTGCTTCTGTGTGTCAATGCTTGCACACTCTGTGACCTGATGTCTAGACCTGCCAATAACACTGAAAGTTAAGATGTAGCATCACAGGACTTCTCATGTTAATTTTATACTTAATACATACAAATGCTCCTCTGTTTGCAGGCATCCATCGCAAATGAAAATAAGTCAGTAATGCACTTGTCTTACTTATCCCTGTCAAAGCTTGGCAGCAGAGCATACTAAATGACACCAGCGTCCTTCCTCCTGATCCCATGGCGGGATGGGAGCTGTGACCTCAGGCTGGATCCAGCAGGGTACGATTATCATGTAGCATGTTGTTAGCCTAGGGTGAACACCAAAATTCAAGCCTTGAATTATATAATTCAGTATTATTACTGAATTCAAATTTCCTTTACACGAATGTAAAATTCAAAAACTCATTAGTTGAACCATTTTAGTTGGCGGTGATCTGTGCCTCTCTTTCTGTTACTCTGTAAATTTTGAGCCCTAAAATGCTAATGCCATCTGTATTTTCACTGTTCTATCATATGTAAGACATGATATGTCTGATATTTAAAACATAAAGGAACATAGTTCTGGTGCATCACATAATGTTTTGATACATATAAATATTGCATAGTATCAAATGGGTTAATATCTATCCTTTCAAGCATTACCACATAATTACAAAGTTAACCTATCCACTTACTGTTTCTAACGTGTTGGAATATAGTAACTTTTTGTTCGCTATAGTCAACCTACTGACAACAGACCAAAACTTATTACTCCTAACCACAACCTAATACCCATTGATCACACTTCTCCACCTCCATCTACCCTCCCATGTAACAATCATCATGCTACTACCAGATTCTATGATGTCAATATTCTTATGAATGTAATTAAATAGTATTTGCTTTGCTGTGCCTAGCTTCTTTCACTCAGCATGATGATTTTCAGTTCTATTTATACTTTCATAAGTGGCAGGACCTCATTTGTCGTGGCTAAATATCATTTTATTATATGTCTATTTATATACTGTATTTTTTCATCAATTGATGAAAAATTATTTTGATTGTGTATCTTGGCAACTGTGAATAATTACTTTAACAAACATGAGGATATACATGTTTCTTAAACATATGAAAAATTTTAATTACATGTATTTTTTAGAAGGGCAGGCATATTCCACAGTGAATGTGGGGATGGCAAAGGACAACTTGCAGGAGTCGTATCTCTCCATCACATGGGTCTTGTGGATCAAATTTAGGTTGTTGGACTTGCAGAAAAATATCTTTACTTACTGAACTATCTCACCATCCCATATGAAGTTTGCCCTACTTCCCACGTTGGATATAAATCTAGTATTCATATCTGGATCATGTGGTAGATCTGTTTTTTAAATTTATTTTTTATTTTTTGCTTTTCAATATTATTTTATTAGATATTTTCTTTATTTACATTTCAAATGCTATCTCCTTTCCCAGTTTCCCCTCCCCTACACTGAGGCATAGAACCTTCACAGGGCCAAGGTCCTCTCCTCCCATTGATGACTGACTAGGCCATCCTCTGCTATACATACGCTGCTGGAGCCATGGGTCCCACCATGTGTAGTCTTTGCTTGGTGGTTTAGTCACTGGGAGCTCTGAGGGTTTAGTTAGTTCATATTGTTATTCGTCCTAAGGGGCTACAAACCCTTCAGTTCCTTGGGTCCTTTCTCTAGTTCCTTCATTAGGGACCCTGCACTCAGTCCAAAGGATGGCTGTGAGCCTCTACTTCTGTATTATTCTGGCACTGGCAGAGCCTCTCAGGAGACAGCTATATCAGGCTCCTGTCAGCCAGCACTTGGTGTTATCCACAATACTGCTGGGTTTGATGACTGAATTTGGGAAGGATTCCCAGGTGGAGCAGTCTCTGGATTGTCCTTCCTTCAGTATGCTCTATATTTTGTCTCTGCAACTTTTCGATGTGTATTTTGTTCCCCCTTCTAAGAAGGAATGAAGTAGCCACACTTTGGTCTTCCTTCTTCTTGAGTTTCTTGTGGCTCATGGATTGTATTTTGGGTATTCTGAGCTTCTGGGTTAATATCCACTTATTAGAGAGTACATACCATGTGTGTTCTTTTGTGATTGGGTTATCTCACTCAGGATGATATTCTCCAGATCAATCCATTTCCCTAAGAATTTCATAAATTCATTGTTTTTAATAGCTGAGTAGTACTCCATTGTGTAGATGTACCACATTTTCTGTATTCATTCCTCTGTTGAGGGACATTTGGGTTGTTTCCAGTTTCTGGCCATTATAAATAAGGCTGCTATGAACATAGTGGAGCATGTGTCCTTATTACATGTTGGAGCATCTTCTGGGTATATGCTCAGGAGTGGTATAGCTGGGTCCTGAGGCAGTACTATGTCCAATTTCTGGAGGAACCGCCAAACTGATTTCCAGAGTGGTTGTACCAGTTCAAAATCCCAGCAATGAAAGGGTATTCCTCTTTCTCCACAACCTTGCCATCATCTGCTGTTACCTGAGTTTTTGATCTTAGCCATTCTGACCGGGATGAGGTGAAATCTCAGGGTTGTTTTGATTTGTATTTCCCTGATGACTAAGGATGTTGAACATTTCTTTAGGTGCTTCTCAGCCATTTCAGTATTCCTCAGTTAAGAATTCTTTGTTTAGCTCTTTACCCCACTTTTAATAAGGTTATTTGATTCTCTGGAGTCTAACTTCTTGAGTTCTTTGTATATATTGGATACTAGCCCTCTATCATATATAGGATTGGTAAAGATCTTTTCCCAATCCATTGGTTGCCGTTCTGTCCTATTGACAGTGTCCTTTGCCTTAAAGAAGCTTTGTAATTTTATGAGGTCCCATTTGTCAATTCTTGACCTTAGAGCATAAGGTATTGATGTTCTGTTCAGGAAAATTTCCTCTGTGCCCATGTGCTCGAGGCTCTTCCCCACTTTCTTTTCTATTAGTTTCAGTGTATCTGGCTTTATGTGGAGGTCCTTAATCCACTTGAACTTGAACTTTGTACAAGGAGATAAGAGTGGATCAATTTGCATTCTTCTACATGCTAACTGCCAGTTGAGCCAGCACCATTTATTGAAAATGCTGTCTTTTTTCCACTGGATAGTTTTATCTCCTTTGTCAAAGATCAAGTGGCCATAGGTGTGTAGGTTCATTTCTGGGTCTTCAATTCTATTCCATTGATCCACCTTCCTGTCACTGTACCAATACCATGCAGTTTTAATCACAATTTGCTCTGTAGTACAGCTTAAGGTCCGGGTGATTCCACCAGAGGTTCTTTTACTGTTGAGAATAGTTTCGTTGTCCTGGGATTTTTGTTATTCTGGATGAATTTACAAATTGCTCTTTCCAACTCTGTGAAGAATTGAGTTGGAATTTTGGTAGAGATTGCATTGAATCTGTAGATTGCCTTTGGCAAGATGACCATTTTTACTATATCAATCATGCCAATCCATGAACATGGGATATCTTTCCATCTTCTGAGATCTTCGATTTCCTTCTTCAAAGACTTGAAGTTCTTGACATACAGATCTTTTACTTGCTTAGTAGAGTCACACCAATGTATTTTATATTATTTGTGACTATTGTGAAGGGTGTTGTTTTCCTAATTTCTTTCTCAGCCTGTTTATCCTTTGTGTAGAGGAAGGCCACTGATTTGCTTGAGTTAATTTTATACCCAGCTACTTTGCTGAAGTTGTTTATCAGGTTTAAGAGTTCTCTGATGGAATTTTTGGGGTCACTTAAGTATACTATCATAACATAAGCAAATAGTGATAATTTGACTTCTTCCATTCCAATTTGTATCCCTTTGATCTCCTTTTGTTGTCTAATTGCTCTGGCTAGGACTTCAAGTAAAATATTGAATAGATAGAGAGAAAGTGGGCAGCCTTGCCTAGTCCTTGATTTTAGTGGGGTTACTTCAAGTTTCTTTCCATTTAGTTTGATGTTGGCTACTGGTTTGCTGTGTATTGCTTTTACTATGTTTAGGTATGGGCCTTGAATTTCTGATCTTTTCAAGACTTTTATCATGAAGGAATGTTGGATTTTGTCAAATGCTTTCTCAGCATGCAATGAGATGATCATATGATTTTTTTCTTTGCGTTTGTTTATATAGTGGATTACGTTGATGGATTTCTGTATATTGAACCATCCCTGCATCCCTGGGATGAAGCCTACTTGATCATGATGGATGATCGTTTTGATGTGTTTTTGGATGCAGTTTGCAAAGATTTTATTGAATATTTTTTCATTGATGTTCACAAGGGAAATTGGTCTGAAGTTTTCTTTCTTTGTTAGATCTTTGTGTGGTTTAGGTATCAGAGTAATTGTAGTTTCATAGAATGAATTGGGTAGAGTGCCTTCAGTTTCTATTTTGTGGAACAGTTTGAAGAGTATTGGTATTAGGTCTTCTTTGAAGGTCTTATAAAACTCTGCACTAAACCCATCTAGTCCTGGGCTTTTTTTGGTTGGGGGACTATTAATGCCTGTTTATATTTCATTAGCAGATATGGGACTGTTTAGATCATTTATCTGATCTTGATTTAACTTTGGTACCTGGTATCTGTCTATAAAATTGTCCATTTCATCCAGGTTTTCCAGTTTGGTTGAGTATAGGCTTTTATAGTAGTATCTGATGTTTTTTGGATTTCCTTATTTCCTGTTGTTATGTCTCCCTTTTCATTTCTGATCTTGTTAATTAGAATACTGTCTCTGTGCCTTCTAGTTAGTCTGGCTAAGGGTTTATCTATTATGTTGATTTTCTCAAAGAACCAGCTCCTGGTTTGGTTGATTCTTTGTGTACTTCTTTTGTTTCCATTTGGTTGATTTCAGCCCTGAGTTTGATTATTTCCTGCCTTCGACTCCTCTTGGGTGAATTTGCTTCTTTTTGTTCTAGTTCTTTCAGATGTGCTGTCAAATTGCTGGTGTATGCTCTCTCCAGTTTCTTTTTGGAGGCACTTAAAACTATGAGTTTTCCTCTTAGGACTGCTTTCATTGTGTCCCATGAGTTTGGGTATGTTGTGGCTTCATTTTCATTAAACTCTAGAAAGTCTTTAATTTCTTTCTTTCTTCCTTCCTTTCTTTCTTTCTTCCTTCTTTTCTTTCTTTCTCTCTCTCTCTCTCTTTCTTTCTTTCTTTCTTTCTTTCTTTCTTTCTTTCTTTCTTTCTTTCTTTCTTTCTTTCTTGACCAAGTTATCATTGAGTAGAGTGTTGTTAAGCTTCCATGTGTATGTGGGCATTCTATTGTTTATGTTGTTATTGAGGAGCAGCCTTAGTCCATGGTGATCTGATAGGATGCAAGGAATTATTTCAATCTTCTTGTATCTGTTGAGGCCTTATTTGTGACTGATATATGGTCAATTTTGGAGATGGTACCATGAGGTGCTGAGAAGGAATATTCTTTTGTTTTAGGATAAAAAGTTCTATAGATATCTGTTAAATCCGTCTGTTTCATTACTTCTGTTAGTCTCACTGTGTCTTTGTTTAGTTTCTGTTTCCATGATCTGTCCATTGCAGAGAGTGAGGTGTTGAAGTCTCCCACTATTATTGTATGTGGTGCAATGTGTACTTTGAGCTTTAGTAAAGTTTCCTTTATGAATATTGATGCCTTTGCATTTGGAGCATAGAGGTTCAGAATTGAGAGTTCACCTTGGTGGATCTTACCTTTGATGAATATGAAGTGTCCCTCCTTATCTTTTTTGATCACTTTAGGTTGAAAGTCAATATTATTCGATATTAGAGTGGCTTCTCCAGCTTGTTTCTTGGGACCATTTGCTTGGAAAATTGTTTTCTGTCCTTTTATTTTGAGGTATTGTCTGTCTTTGTCACTGAGGTGGGTTTCCTGAATGCAACAAAATGTTGGGTCCTGTTTACATACCCAATCTGATAGGCTATGTCTTTTTATTTTGGGGAATTGAGTCCATTGATATTAATAGATATTAAGGAAAAGTAATTGTTGCTTCCTGTTATTTTTGTTGTTAGGGTTGGAATTCTGTTCATGTAGCTATTGTCTTTTAGTTTTGTTGGAAGATTACCTTCTTGCTTTTTCTAGGGTATAGTTTGCCTCCTTGTCTTCCATTTATTATCTTTTGAAGGGATGGATTTATGGAAAGATATTGTGTAAATTTGGTTTTGTCATGGAATACCTTGTTTCTCTATATGGTAATTGAGAGTTTTGCTGGGTATAGTAGCCTGGTCTGGCATTTGTGTTCTCTTGGGGTCTGTATACATCTGCCCAGGATCTTCTAGCTTTCATAGTCTCTGGTGAGAAGCCTGGTGTAATCCTGATAGGTCTGCCTTTATATGTTACTTGACCTTTTTTCCCTCACTGCTTTTAATATTCTTTCTTTGTTTTGTGTATTTGATGTTTTGATTATTATGTGGTGGGAGGAATTTCTTTTCTAGTCCAAACTATTTGGAGTTCTGTAGGCTTCTTGTATGTTCATGGGCATCTCTTTTTTTTAGATTAAGGAAGTTTTCTTCTATAATTTTGTTGAAGATATTTACTGGCCCTTTAAGTCAGAAGTCTTCACTTTCTTCTATACCTATTATTCTTAGGTTTGTTTTCATTGTGTTCTGGATTTCCTGCATGTTTTGGGTTAGAAGCTTTTTGCATTTTGCATTTTCTTTGACTGTTGTGTCAATGTTTTCTATGGTATCTTCTGCACCTGAGATTCTCTCTTTTATCTCTTGTATTCTGTTGGTGGTGCTTGCATCTATGGCTCCTGACTTCTTTCCTAGGTTTTCCATCTCCAGAGTTGTCTCTCTTTGTGATTTCTTAATTGTTTCTATTTCCATTTTTAGATCCTGGATGGTTTTGTTCAATTCCTTCACCTGTTTGGTTGTGCTTTCCTGTAATTCTTTAAGGGATTTTTTGTGTTTCCTCTTTAAAGACTTCTACTTGTTTACTTGTGTTCTCCTGTAATTCTTTAAGGGATTTTTGTGATTGCTCTTTAAGGACTTGTGCCTATTTACCTGTGTTCTCCTGTATTTCTTTAAGGGAGTTATTTATTCTTAATTCCTGTATCACTATCATGAGATATGATTTTAGGTCCAAATCTTGCTTTTCCCGTGTGTTGGGGTTTTATTTCTAGGACTTGCTGAGGTGGGAGTACTAGGTTCTGATGATTCCAAATAATCTTGGTTTCTGTTGGTAGGATTCTTGCTTTTGCCTTTCACCATCTGTTCATCTGTGGTGTTAGATGTTCTTGCTCTCTCTGGCTGGAGCTTGTTCCTCCTGTGGGTCTGTAAGCCTGTGTCAGCACTTCTGAGAGATCAGCTCTTCCCTGGTAAGACCTGTGCACAGAGAGCTGTGGATCAGCTGTCCCTCCTGGATGCAGATGGATGAATGAAGGACCTTGTCCCAGCTGCCCTGCCACTTTTGTGGCCTGAGCCTTCAGGCTGGTCTGGCCTTAGAAAGTCACAGGAGATAAAATGATGATCTCACCTGAGTCCCAGGGTCAGAGCACTCCTTGGAGGCATGACAAGCTCTCCACTTGCAGGAAAGGTACACAAAGGTTTGTGGATCAGCTATCCCTCCTAGTTGTAGATGAAAGTAGAAAGGATCCTGTCCCAGCTCCCCTGCCACTTCTGTGGCCTGTGCCTCCCTGCTGGTCCCCCCTTAGAAAGTCACTGGAGAGAAAATGGCCATCTTGCCTGAGTCCTGGGGTCAGAGCACTCACTTCTGTTTTTTTAATTTTTGAGGAACCTCCACACTGTTGCCATAATGGCTGTGCAGAGTTACATCTGTGCCAAGAGCACACACATCTTCCATTCCTCCACATATTTCCAGAACATGTTAGCTTTTCCTGCTTTGGAAATAGCAGCTTTTACTGTTACCTCTCACTGTGCTTCTGAGCTTCATTCCCTTGACGAGCAGAGAACCATTGTCTGGATGTTTTTTGGCCACTTGCCTTTCTCTTTTAGAGAAATAATGTAGTGCATAAGTCAGATCTTTCTTTTACTGGTCTGTTTCTTGTAGTGTTGAGCTTACTGCAAACTTAGGAAAGAAGGACTGTTAATGTTGTGTCAGTGGAAAGCTTAAGGTACCACAAAACATGGATCCTGTTTTTATTCCAAGACAAAGATAAATGCTTGCAAACACTAGCATGTGGGCATAAGGAAGGAGAACGAAGGAAATACACAGAGGCTTTGGAGGATGAACGAAGGAAATACATAGAGACTTCGGAGGGTGAAAAAGCATGTGGGCATAAGGAAGGAGAATGGAGGAAACACACAGAGACTTCAGTGGGTGAAAAAGATAAACAACAGCTTCCTGAAAAAAAAACACACACACAAAAAAACCTACAGAATCAAGTGTACACCTTTAGAATCCTGAGGATTCTGTTTCTCCATCAGTCACATACTTGTTATAAGAGACTCTGTTTTCTGGATCACATACACACTTGTTATAGCCGATTCTGTTTGCTGGATCACTTGCACACTGTTTGCTGTATCACGTGCACACTTGTTATAGCCGATTCTGTTTTCTGGATCATTTGCACACTGTTTGCTGTATCACTTGCACACACTATTTTCTCAATCCACTGCACACTTGTTATAGCAGAACAGATTTTATTCAGTTGATTCATATGCTGACAATAAAAGTACAGAAAGTAAAATTCTAAAATATAAACAACAGGTTTGCATGTCACGTGACCAATAACAGATTAGGGGTATGTGGTCAGGCTGGCAGGGTGGCTCAGTGAGCATAGCCTGATGCTCTGAGTTCAACCCTGAGATCCGTGTAAGGAAAGCAGGACTTGACTAAGCTGGCCTGTGACCCCTACACATGCACATGGTATATCACATATATATGCACACACACACACATCTACATGAACACACGCACATCTACATACACACATCTACATATGCACACACTCAAAACTACTAAACAATAATAAGTAACTTTTAAAAGAATACAAGATCACCAAACCAAAACAAGATCTGCTTTGTGGGCCACAAGGAGCAGCATTGGTCTTATTCACTTTATCCATCAAACTGGAAACTTCTCAGCAAAGGAAGGGGAAACATTGCATATACATAGCTTTTCTGTCAAAATCAAAATGAGACCACCTACAGTAACCAACCAACCCTCAAAAGAGTGCCAGCTAGCTATGGCACTCATCTGGGAACAGCCTGTTTAAAGAGGCACTTTCATAGGAAGCATACCATGTGATGCTGTACGTGAATGCCTCCAAGTGGCCCCAGCTTGGAGTTGTGTGTCTAGGAAAGCGCTTCTCTATGCTTGTTGCCTTGGAAAGGCTGTGGAGAATGTCAGAACATCTATAACTCTGGATGCCTGGCATGAGTTTAGTTTGGGACTAGTTTTTCTCTGTGATTTTTGTATTGTTTTGTCTGAGACAGGGTCTCATGATGTAACACATGCTGGCCTTTAACCTCACAATCTTTCTGTCTCAGTCTCTCTCTCTTTGTAGCTTTGATTAGAAGCATTTGTAACCAGCCCTGGTTTTACAATGTGAAGAAATAACAGCCTCTTTCTCAGAATAGTCAGCTCCTCTGCCCTCTGTAGGTTGGATGTAGATGTTAAGGTCAGTTGTAGGCAGAAAACCATCAAGATACAAGAAGCAGTTTGGTTTCCATAGCAGCAGCCGTCAAAACTGGTAGATCCTCGTTGCTACAAGGCCCTCCTTGGCTCCTTGGCCTTCCACCTTGCTACTCTGTGGTCTGTCAGGTTACTGTCATCAGCTGTTTCATTGCCAGCCACAGACGACATGCACCATATTCTCCTATTTCTGTACACAAGAACTTTTTAAAATTAATTATTTTATTTACATTCCAAATGTTGATCCTCCTCTCGGTCCCCTTCCCAGAGTTCTTCACCCCATCCTTCATCTCCTTTCCCTCTGAGAGGGTGCTCCCCCACCTACCCACATACCCCTTGGAAATCTCCCTTCCCTGGGGAATCAAGTTTCTACAGGATTAAGCACGTCCTCTCCCATGAGGCCAGACAAGGCAGTCCTCTGCTACATATGTGCATGGGGTCACAGACCAGCCCATGTATGCTCCTTGGTTGGTGGCTTAGCCTCTGGGAGCTCTGAGGGGTCCAGGTTAATTGACACTGTTGTTCTTCCTATGAGGTTGCAATCCCCTTCAGTTCCTTCAACCCTTCCCCCTAACTCTTCCATTAGGTTCCCTGGGCTCAGTCCAATACTTAGTTGTGAGTATTTGCATCTGTTTCAGTCAGCTGCTGGTAGGGCCTCTCAGAAGGCAGCCATGTTATGCTCCTGTCTCCAAGCACAATATAGTATCAGTAATAGTGTCAGGGTTTAGTGAATGACTAAACCCTGGAATGGATCCCAGGTTGGGTCAGTCACTGGATATCCTTTCCTTCAGTCTCTGTTCCAGTTTGGTCCCTGCATTTCTTTTAGATAGGAACAATTCTGGATCAAAAAATTTTAGGGTTGGTGACCCCATGCATCTACTGGGGGCCCTATCTACTTGAGGTGGTCTCCTCAGGCTCCATCTCCCCACTGTTGGGCATTTCAGCTAAGGTTATTTCCATTGAGTCCTAGGAGCCTCTCACATCCCAGGTCTCTGGGACTTTGTAGAGATTCCTCACCCCACCCCCTACAACTGCATATTTTCATTAATTCTCCTGACCCTCACACCATCCCCTGCAGCTACATATCTCCATTCACTCTCCTGGCCCACTAGGCTTACTTGTACAGCGGAGGATGGCCAAGTTGGCCATCAATGGGAGGAGAGGCCCTTAGCCCTGTGAAGGTTCTATGCCTCAGTGTAGGAAAATACCAGGGCCAGTAAGCAGGAGGGGGTGGGATAGTGAACAGGGGGAGGGGGGAGGGAACAGGGGTTTGTTTTAGCTTTTGTTTATTTTATTTTATTTTATTTTATTTTATTTTATTTTATTTTGGAGGGGAACCAGGGAAAGGGGATATTGTAAATAAAGAAAACATCTACTATATTATATATATATATATATATATTATATAGTAGATATAGTATATTATATATATATTATATAGTAGATGTTTTCTTATATAAAATAAATTATATATTAGATGTTTTCTTTATTTTATATGCACACACATATATACATATATATATGCACACACACACATATATATACATATATGAAGCAAATTCTGAAGGAAAGTAGGTTTATCCTTAAGAAACCAACAAATTACCTTCTCCTGTTACCAGGAGCTAACAAGGTTAGACCCTGACCACAAAGGACACATCTTTGGCCTTGTAGCCTGTGTGCAGTGACAGTTCAAGGATTCTGTTTGGGGAAAGAAAGGAGAGAAAAACGATGGAGATGGTTGCCACCCACTGCCATTAAGGGAAAAGATCCAAGTTAACTGAAGGTGAGTCGATATAGATTCTCCTCCTCTGAAGCTTTCAGTTAGAAAAACCAGAATGGCTTCCAAGTCTCAGGCTTTGAGTACACATTAGGTGGCTTGCCAATCTTTGCCACCAGCTCTCTGGAGTCCCTGGATGTCTGTTCCTCACTAGTCTTTTGAATTCAGGTGAATCTCCACACAGTCCATATAATCCCTTGCAACAAAAGGGATCCTGTAATACGATCATCTCAAAGTGTCAAATACCATGTGGGAATAAGTATTAAATGGAGGGGGGGAGGGAGGTAATGTGTGTTTTTCCTTTTATCCTTGAAAAAGAGGGTGAAGTTTGTCCTAACCAAAAGGTGTGCTCTGCTATTTTAAAGCCAACATCATTCTAATTCTCTGATATGGAAAGACACCCAAACTTCTGCTCCAGCCCAGGCAAACATTTTCTCCATCCTGGAGAACACATCTTGAAGTATATTTTTATTTTTTCTGAATCAATAGATTCTGAACTAGTGATTTAAAGGGATGCCAAATGGCAACTTAGCCAAGAAGACGTGAGTAGCAGAGTTGAGACAGCACTTACCAACATCTCTAGTGAGAAAGTGAGCCAAAGGAGACTGGTTTTGGAGACAGACTCCAGTCCAGGTGTTTATGGGTTCCAGGGAGAAATCCAGGCCAAAATGACACCAAGGATCAGGGCAGCCTTCTGAGGGCTGAATCATGAAGATGGGTTCACAGTCAGAATAAGTCATGCTGCCAATCTCCTAAGGAAGATACTCTCAATTAACCACAGAAGGGCAAAGTTCTAAATGTTTTCTGTTATGGCAGAATCACATCGGGATGAATGAACTGTGATAGTCACATGACAGGACATGATTGTGGAAGGTAAATTCACCTGAAAATTCTTACCTCATCTACCTGTGATAAAATTGACAGTGTAGGAGATAGGAAAAGGGAAGTCAGCCCAACACCCTCCTCACTAAAACTCTTCCCCAAGACTCTTCCCCAGCGGCTCCACGGAGCCCAACACCCTCCTCACTAAAACTCTTCCCCAAGACTCTTCCCCAGGGGCTCCACGGAGACTGGCTCCCTGCTCGTCCAGTAGTTTCTTGCAGCTCTTGATGCTGACAAGAAGTGATGTCTTGGGACAAAGGATGCTCTTACAGTGTCCACCCAAGTAGTCTGGAATATTGAGTGCTTATGGGTTGCTTCCCTTCATTGATAGCAGAGGTAGATAATAGGAATGAAGTGTTTGTAGGAGGTGCTGCTCATATCCATATAAGCCGAAAGTTATGCTTAGTGGGGACGAAAAGGAGAATTTGTACATTAAACCTGATATGTAGTGTGAGCTGTGTCTGATTCTTTTGTCTGTTTAAGAGCATTGATAGTAATTTCAATGCAGCACCAACTTATCCATCAGTTGATGTCATGAATATCATTTCAACATTTACTTGGCTTTGGCACATATTTAAATTTTTAAACTAAAATACATAGAAAATTAAGCACATGTAGGGTCATTCTGGTGAGAGCGAAGTCTGTTTCCTGCGGCCATGGTGACAGTTGTTGCAGCAGACAGACAAACCATGGATTTACAGGCCAAAATAATACACAATTCATGATCGCAAGTGGTCTGCAGATGCCTGCTAACTTGCATGTGATGCCTCCTGAAGACTATTTTCAGATCACTGCATTCAAGCATTGCTTGACAGAAACAGCAAACATTGTTGAGTGTGTTGATGAGTTTAATTATATGTGTAATGTCTGAACATACCTGGGATTGCCCGCATCTAGTCTCTCGTAAGGAAACCATAGCTGTGTAGAGGAAGTACACGGCACTCTCCCTGAAGCCTTTGGATGCCACCTCACAAGCTCCCCAAGGACCATGACTAATGTTCTGTTGCCCCTCCTGATGACTGAAATGCACAAGGCAATGCCAAGTCATATTTGGAGAACAAATGAATGACTCTCCGCCAACCTAAGTACAATGGAGAGATTCTGAGAAGTCACATGATGGCCAGAATATTGCTCACAGCTGTTTTCTCTCATGGTGCTGCTAGATTTGTCCCTGGAAGACTGGAACGGCACCTCCCAGAGGATGACTATTATATCTTACCCATGGGGCTCTGACAAACCCATCTCATACTTCCTGGTTTAGATTGAGATCAGCTGACCCATGACACCCTCCTGGACACAGAGACAGAGACAGAGACAGAGAGACAGAGAAAAACAGAGACCCAGAGAGAAGCCAGAGACAGAGAGACAAAGAGACCCAGAGAGAGACACTGAGACAGAAAGAGAGAGAGAGAGAAAGGGGAGGTCGGCTTAGTATCATCTGACTCCTAACAGATGAGAACAAGAAAGATGAGAACAGAGAAAGCAAATGTTTCTTTTACTTTTTCTGGGACAGTGACATTTTCTGTTGCATGTAGAGTAAAACAATGGCAGGAAAATGTCTACTAATTAAAATGTTTACATTATAGTACTATCTATACCCATTTGTGGTGTTTGAGCAGTGGAAGAAGCTGGTGTGAAGATTCAGTCCACCATAGAAGACACTGAAGCAGGAAGACACATTACACTTGTTCCCAGTGAGTGTTGGAATACATTTTGTCTCACATTCAAAGAACAGTAGCTAGAGCCCATGGGAAAGTAGCATGGCTGGGAGGTGGCTATTAGAGCTCAGAGACTCTGAAGGGAGCTGACTGCTAAGGGACGCATTTGGCTGCATAATAAAGCTTCCAACCCCAAAAGAGAATTTCAACATAGCCTGGCATCCGCTGGGACTATCTACACCGTTACAGGAGACAAATATCAGGAGGATACTAAGAACCCTGACCTGAGTTCCGCACTTCCACCATCCATGTTCTCAACTCAATGCCCATCCTTGCGTGTTTATAGTGGGGAAAGACATGACGACAAAGTTCAGGTAACTAAAGCTGAGTAAAACTCAACACTGCTGCTGTGGGTTCTTGAAAACAAAAGATGAAATGTTCATGCACAAGATTAAGATTCTATTGAGGGGCTGAAGAGATGGCTTAACAGTCAAGGTCACAGACTGCACTTCCAGAGGACCCAAGTTTGGTTCCCAGCACCCAAAGCCGGTGGCTCACAACAGCCAGTAACACTAGTTTTAGAGAATCCATACTCTCTTCTCACCTCTACAGGTACATTCATGCACATGGCATTAATATACATATGCATGTACACATGTATACACATGCACATACATATACACATACACACACATGTAAATGTACACATGTGCACTCAGACATATACACATCTACACAAATGTACTCACATGTACAAACATGTACATACTGTATACAGGCACACAAACAAATGAGAATAAAAAATATGCTTAGAAAGATTCCACTTACATATTTCTTTCTCCTTTTTATATCAGCATTAGCTCCTTTGTTTCATCTCCCTATGCTGACCTAGGATTCAAGGTCAGTTTCATGCTGCGGTCTCATTACCACTCTTTGTAAATTGGTTTCAGTATCCTCCACTGGAACCTCTACTTGTGGTGCTCCTCTTTCACTCCCTAGCTGTGCTCCTCCCTCACTCCCTAGCTGTGCTCCTCTCTCCCTAGCTGTGCTCCTCCCTCACTCCCTAGATGTGCTCCTCCCTCACTCCCTAGATGTGCTCCTCTCTCTCCCTAGCTGTGCTCTTCTCCCTAGCTGTGTTCCTCCCTTACTCCCTAGCTGTGCTCCTCCCTTACTCCCTAGCTGTGCTCCTCCCTCACTCCCTAGCTGTGCTCCTCTCTCACTCCCTAGCTGTGCTCCTCCCTCACTCCCTAGCTGTGCTCCTCCCTCAATCCCTAGCCGTGCTCCTCCCTCATTCCCTAGCTGTGTTCCTCCCTCACTCCCTAGCTGTGCTCATCCCTCACTCCCTAGCTGTGCTCCTCCCTCACTCCCTAGCTGTGCTCCTCTCTCACTCTCTAGCTGTGCTCCTCCCTCACTCCCTAGCTGTGCTCCTCTCTCTCTCCCTAGCTGTGCTCCTCTCTCACTCCCTAGCTGTGCTCCTCTCTCACTCCCTAGCTGTGCTCCTCTCTCTCCCTAGCTGTGCTCCTCCCTCACTCCCTAGCTGTGCTCCTCTGTCACTCCCTAGCTGTGCTCCACTCCTCTCTCACTCCCTAGCTGTGCTCCTATCCCTAGCTGTGTTCCTCCCTCACTCCCTAGCT
Organism: Mastomys coucha; assembly: GCF_008632895.1. NCBI lineage: Eukaryota > Metazoa > Chordata > Mammalia > Rodentia > Muridae > Mastomys > Mastomys coucha. The sequence goes on from NW_022196910.1 coordinate 53,337,151, forward strand.
GTGCTCCTCCCTCACTCCCTAGCTGTGCTCCTCTGTCACTCCCTAGCTGTGCTCCTCTCTCACTCCCTAGCTGTGCTCCTCTGTCATGTAACTCCATTACCTGACATTTCATGGAAAGCCCCTTTCCATGACACAACCTCACAATGAAGAGGCTTCCTCTCACACACAGTTAGTATAATTGACTCTTTGTATTTTCCCTCATTGCCTTCCCTCCAATACCACTCACAAAAGGTATTAAGTAGACGAAGCACACGCCTCTAGATGCCATTCACTACGGCTATTTCTTTGGTAGCAATCTTTGTACAGGAATAAACAGACCTTGTTCTGCTGCGTGTGGTGTCTCTTGTCAACAATCCCTCACCTCTCTAGCACAAGAGTCTTCCTCAAGGAAGGGCATATTGTTTATCCAATGCCAAACGATCAGCCCTGAGAACATACATACAATAAACTTCATGTAGACTGAGCAGGGTTTTTTTTAGTATATCTGTATGTACATGTATGTATACACATATATCCCATATACACGTGTAACAATAATGAGCACTGTCAGAATTTCTTGGTTGCTTATAGTTCTTTGTGTAGGGTCTCTCTCTGTCTCTCTGTCTCTCTCTCTCCCTGTCCCCCCTCTCCATGTAGAAAAGAAAGAGACAGACCTCTCCCTTACAAGGCCTCTTACAAGCCCTGATAATGTCGATGTATAAGGGAATCATGGCCCCTCCTTTTGCTGGCCTTTCAGTGATGTACTCAGAAGAAGAATACTTGGAACTATGTAGACCCTTACAATTCTGATAAATCTTTAATTTTGAGCATTTGTATAGAAAATACCACCTTCCTGTTTATAAGGAAGGCTTATAAATTTTTATAGCCCCAGTATTCTTTTTATATTCTTCATTTAAACTAATTTCCCCAAGACTTTGAAATAGGCATGTCACCTACATCTAAAACTGTACCTCTTAATGCAATAAGATTTGATGCTCTTTTCTGGGGCAGCCACCTGTTCCTCTATCTCACACTTATGCATTTATTTACACAATTTCCTGCAATTCATTCCTGGGCACTTATTTTAGAACAGTGAATTTAAAAAAGAAAAAGAAAACAACAGAATAAAATATTTTCAAAAGCACATGATAAAATCAGCTTAATTTAGCTTCTGTTAAAAAAATGTATATTCAATGGAGTTGAGAGGTTTAAATGGAGTTATAAGTTTCTGTGAGTATCGTGTTAGAAGTGAGATGCTCTGTCTTGCCTGGTGACTAATCCTCAAACGTTACAATTACTCCAGGTAAAGTACAGCCCTCACAGAGATCCTTCCACCATGGTAGACTCCCTTGTACAATACTCAAGCAGAGGAGATGTAAGGAGCCCTTCTCTTTGCTTTCTCCTGCAGTGCTCGGGGCTAAGACATTCTTCCCATGGCTTCTGCTCGAGTTGCTCCAGGCTTACATCATTGCTCTGCCTCAGGATGAAAGGTGCCTCTTCCTCCTCCACATTTCTTTTCTTTCCTCTTCATCCCTTTTTGCTTTTCGAGAAGAACAGACAGAAACAGGGATTTCAGTAAAGATCTGCATTGCATGATATCTCTCCTACTTAGATCATGGCTTTTAATCAATGGTTCTCAACGTGTGTGTTATGACCCCTTTGTCAAACCTCTCTCTTCAAAAGTATTTACATTATGATTCATAGCAGTAACAAAATTACAGTTATGAAGTAGCAGCAAAAATAATGTTATGTTTGGAGGAACTGTATTAGAGGGTCACAGCATTAGGAAGATTGAGAATCAGTGCTTTAAATTATTTGTGGAATCTGTGTATTCTGAAAAATTAGGGCTTAAATAAACCTTGGTTCAAGAAAGAGCTGAAGTAGCTCATGGGCAGAGGAGTAAAGATGGGGAGAATGGCTCTCTGGAGCAGGTATAGGTACCAAAGTAACAAAGTACAAGTAACAAAGAAGCCTTGCTGCTGGGAAGTGTCAGAGGCCCGCAAAAGACAGGATTGCTCCCTTGTACCTGTTCTTATGCAGCTGCTCTCAGAACTCACCTAGAATAGAGGGCAGCTTAGGAACTCAATTACAACCTACACCAAAGGAAGTACACTGCATCTCAGCAATCACTTTCATGTTAACAGTAACAAAGAAAATGGAATAAACAAAATAACCAGTCGTTGATGTGAGCCCTAGGAAACCTTTTCAATAAAGTCACAACTGGGATTATCACAAACCAGATTATACATATGTATGTGTGTATATATATATCATATAATATATACATATTATATATACATACATATATATGTGTGTGTATGTTCTTTGAATAAAGAGCCCTAGAGTCCTCCACTTAACAATTTTCACTTCTACCTTCCTATCATCTATCTTATCTAACATCATATCTAACTATCTACATATCTATCTGTCATATCTATTTCTCTATCTATCTATCTATCTATCTATCTATCTATCTATCTCTCTATCTATCAGCACTCAAACAGCATCATGTATGTGTTGGAGGTCAGAGGACAACATGTGGGAATCAGTTCTTTTACACTGTAGGCTCTGGACTGAACTCAGGTTTCCAGGCTGCTGGCAAGAATCTTTAGCCACTGAACCTCTCTCTCACTAGCCCTCATTATCCTCGTCTTCCCCCTTTATCCTTCAGCCAAACTCCTTCGTCTTCCTAGTCTGCCTACATTTACCTTGTTTTTGTATGTACAACCCATTACATTTAATCAGGGTTGCCCTCATGGCCATGGTGGAGGGCTGCTTGTTTGAATGGGGACAATAATTTTGGTTTTGTTCTTGTATTGTCAATGATGGCTATCAATACCTATGAGCTTGTCATAGCAGGCAGTTGTTCTACTACTGAGATACGCTTCCCAGTAAATGCTAACTACTATAATAACATTTATAAAGCTAAGACAAAGTTAATTCTAAAACCAAAAATGTCTCATCAAAACCTCCAAAATTTTAGGTTTTCACAGTAAACACTGACTATATTCTTCATGATTAAAAAAATTTATTCTTGTATTTATGCAAAGAAATACTTATCAAGCACCTGTTCTATGCCGGACAGGAGAGTTGTTTATTGAATGATTTCCTGTGTCTTAAGAAATATATACAGTCTTGACATAGGTTATATGTATATTCATTTGTGTGAATATATATATATATATATAATATATATATATATATATGGCATACAGTGTAGAACTACTGACACCTTCTTGTTGATCTCTGACCTGCAACACATCATACAGTTATATATATGTATATATATATATATATACATATATATAATAGAAGTTTTTCTTAAACCCAAACAGTGGAAGAAATTATTTCAAGAAATTCATAGAGATTATGATGAACTACTCAAATGAAGCTAGCAAACAGTAAGTCCTATGTTCCACACAGAACTAACACCAAGTCTCACCTCTCTGTGACCACCTATGGATCACACCCTGGCCCTTGGAAACCACCATTAAACTCTGCCTGTATGAGTTTGACTATTTTTATTTCTGACGTGCCCTTCCATCTCTGATTTATTACACTTTGCACAATCTTCTGGATGCATGTGGTCAGCAAACATCTAGATGTAGATGGACTGTTTCTCCCTGTCTCAAATCCCTCAAAGTCATGTGTACATGCGTGGTGTGTGTATACATGTGCATGTGAATGGTATATGTGTACATGAATGCATATGCATGCATGTATATGCACGTACACTTGTGGTGTGTATACATATGCATGTGTTAGTGGTATGTGTATAGGCATATGCGTGCATGTGTAATGTGTGTGTGTGTGCATATGAATATGTGTGTACATCTGTGTACATGTAAAATGGAGGCAAGATGTCAACTCCAGTGTCATTCCTCAAAAACTATCCATCTTACTTCTTGGTTTTGAGCAGGGCCTCTCACTAGGATCTGCTGCCCACTGGATAGGTGATTGTCAGGCTACTGAACTCTGCACACTGCCTGTCTCTGCCTCCCTGTTGCTATGACTACAAAAGGGCTTTGCCATATCCAATTCTTTAAATGGATGCCAGGGATTGAACTCAAGTCTTCATGGCTTCTGTGGTAAGCATTTTACCAACTGAGCCCTTTTTTACCCCCTTAAAATGTTCTGAAAAGCATGTGGAATGGTAAACTGTTTTCAGAAAGATTACAACTTACATCACCCAGATCCATCAGAGGAATCACTCATACTGTCTACAGCATCTCTATCCATGCCAAGTGCATGAGGTAAGATGACTCCTTGGACTGCAGAATGGACGCATGAGAACAATACTGACATTTCTATGTACCTCCACCATGGTTCTGGCATGCCCCAGCACACTGTCAAGGAGCTGACCTACAAAGAAACACATCTCTTTTGAGAGGGAGATCTCAACAGCATGAATGAAGTATTCGGTAGATCATGTTGTGAGCAGATGTGCACTGTGGTTCTACTTATGGAACATAAACAGATTATATTTAGTAGAATTCTTAAGGGTCTTGGGATGTTTTTGAAATGGCAAACAAGTGCTCACTTCACAGTAAAGCTACACTGTGTGATCCCTACTTAAAGATTCTGTCCTTTGAAACTTTGAAGGCCAGCACTGACTTCTCCCCAGTCACTCAGAACATCTTAAAGGGCATCTTCGTCGGCTGTGAGACTGGTTCATTCATGTAAAGAGCTGTTGTCAGCATGGCCTCCCCCACCAGTGATCTCAGATGATAGAGTTGGCTTGCCCCACTTACCCTTCAACACTTCCTGCTTCACAGTCATGCTTGTGATCGAGTTGGAGTGTTCATCTTCCCCATATTTTATTTAAAGTGGAGATGTGTGGTGATTTTCTTTCACTGGGCTACTGAGAGGTTATGTTAGTAACTGACATAATTTCAATATTGTCGTGTCTCAGGTTGTAGTGAGCTAGGAAGAAAGGGGAAGCCAGTTGCTAGGGCAGGCAGAGCACAAAGCACTTGTTGGATGAGCTTGTCCTCCTGTGTTGGGCATGGGTGCCCCCAGATAATGACAATAGTAATAATACTGTAGAAGATGATTATAATAATAAAAGATTAAGTCTTGTGAGTTACCAGAGTGTGTCACAGAGGCACATTGAGCATTGGTTGTTTGAAAAATGATGGCGAGACACTTGCTTCATGCAGGGTTGCTCTAGCCTCACATCTCCAGGAAAAATAACATCTACAAAGCAGACTGACATAATCATAATGAAGTGAACTATCCCAAAACATTATTTCTTTTCTTTTAGCCTTCTGCAATGGCTATAGATTTTCCTTTCTTGTAGTAACCACAAGCTCATCATAAAACACCAGTAGCAGTCTATTTAAACCCAATAAACTCAGTCATATACAAAACTCCTATTTTTTCTCTCCCTGTACCTTTAATGTCAATGGCAGAATTTACTTCTTTTAATACTATTTGCCCATTAATAAAATTTTATGACTGTAATTATTCTTAATGCTCTGTCTTTAAACTTTGCTGCTAAGTGATTTTATGCTGAGACTTCTGTGTGGCCACTTTATTCTTTTCTGCCCTTGTCTGTGCATTTAATACTTTTACTGGTGGGATTAATCAGGTTATATAACACCACTGTGTTCCTGTTTGGTGCCTTTTTATTGTAACTTCATCTTCAACCCCCTTTAGGACCTCTGATAATGTCAGGCAAATTGATGACAAATTCTTTTGTTTCTATGTCTGGGAATATCTTTACCTTTCATTCACTTTAAAAGAATTATTCATTTCATTTTTGAGATTATAATATAATTACATCACTTCCCCTTTCCTGCCTCCAAACCCTCCCATAAACTCCCTTGCTCTCTTTCAAACTTATGGCTTCTTTTTCCATTAATTATTATTACATGTATAAATGCATATGCATATATATAGATACTCTTAAATATAACCTTCTTGGTCTGTATAATCTTACTGGTATGCATATTTTCAGAGTTGGCTCTTTGGTATCGAGTGACCAATTGGTGTTCTTCCCTGTGGATGACTCCGTCTCCCACTCTTGGTAGTCTTTGGTTGCTCGAGTTCTCCATGTAGAGCAGAGGGCTCCTGTCCCACCTGCCTCTGTCCACACTAGCTTCTCTATTGCTGTCCTTGCTCAGTTCCTGCTTACACAACCATGCTATAAAGACAGTTTTGCTCTCCCTTTCCCATTCTCTTTGACCACATTGTATTTCAGTATGGATCTTTTTAATGCTTCCTCTTTGGAATCCCTTTGAGCATCATAAATCTGTCTATTTTCCTTTTCAGATTTAGAAATTCTTTAGACCTCTTTAAGCTGTTCTGTTTCTTGGGTATTTCTCTTTTATTCCTCTATGAAATTCTGTAGCATATGTCTTGGCTTATTGGTGATGCCCCATAAGTCTCACGAGCTTTCTGTGTTTCTACGTTTTCCTTTGGTCCCTGTGGGTGGATGACATCACTACCATCTGCTTATGATGTGATTGCTCATCTCTTCAGCTCCAGAACTCAGAGATGTTTTTATCATTTGACATTCTTTGCCTTTATTCTTGGTTGAGCTTGTCAGTTTGTTCATTACAATCTTCCCTGTTGGTTTTCTCTGTGTCCTTTTAGCTCATAGACTCCTCTGGGCTGTCAGTCATGACCTAGACTGACATTCTTTGAAGTCAATTGTGAGAACTTTGTGACTTCCATGGTACCATGTTTTCCCAACACTTTAATAGAACCTTATATTATCTAGGCAATACATTTGATAATCTGCAGTCTGACTTGGAAAGACAGAGGCCTTCAGCAGAGTAGCCAGGTGTATTGCAAGGGTCTGTAAAGGGGTGTATATATGAGAAAATATGAGAACAAAGTTCTCATGATACACATATATATGTATAAGACTATATATGTCTATATATGCCATATGTGTCTATATATGCATATGTTTATATATTGTTTTGTTTATATGTTTACATACAAATACATATGTATGTCTATGTATATACATATGCTTTATAGGATTCGAGGCTGGGACCCAATGTCCCACTATTTTGCTGATATCATTCTTTTATGAACTATTAATGTCTTCCAACTAGGAGTTTGAAAATCCTATCTGGACCCATTGAGTGGGATCGCTATAAAGGGCTTTAGAGCTTCACTCTTCATAACTTACCTCAGTAAAGTGAGAGCTAATATTTAGGAAAAGGTACAATTGTGTGTTGTCTGAGCAGTGAAAGAAGAGCTATGTGTGTCAAAAATCCTAATAGCTTCTTAAAATCTTTCTCTCTCTAATGTAGTTGCACCCACTTTATTATTTTATTTTATTATCATAATTTTGCTATTGATAGCTGCTGGGAGAGGAAAATGTAAAACAAATTAAATATAAATAAATAAAACTATAATTGCAACAATTAGGAACTTAAAATTATAAACAAGACACTGCTACATATTCTTTACTCATAGGAAACCCAACTTTTATGATAGCTTCATTTCTCACTTGTGTGATTTTGCACAGAAACACTACATTTTAAAGTCTCTGTCTGCACTGTTGTTTAAATCACAGAGATTCAGATTCCATAACTTGGCCTCAGGAATCTCTAAGATAGTCACCAGCCAGGGGGACTTACAGGGCAAGGCCACGTGCAGGCGACCAGTCAGGCTCGACCATGATGTCATGCCTTTTCTTCCCACTCTGGTCTTTACATTTTCTTTTCTTCATAAGTAAGAATTCAATCTTAAATTAATGGCCTTTTCCTACAGAAGACCTCTATGTTAAATCGGATCTTCTCTTTCCTCTCAGGCAGAGACCACAGCATAGCAGTCACTGTGGCAGAGCCTTCATTTTTCCTTGATCAAGTCTCACCACAATCCTTCATATTAAGTGATAGCAAGGATGCTAAAAGGACCATAGCATACTTACGATCAAATACTTATTAATTGAAAATGAAAGCAAGGTAAATTTGAAATTTAATGTGAATTGTGGAACCATAATGAACTTGGAAGTTGTAGGAAGAGGTCGGCTGCTTCCTTTATTTTTGTAGCTTTTAAGTTTGAGTAATTGGTGGCCATTCAGAGACACTCAGGATGCTCTGCCATTCACGCTGGAGTCTTGACAAACAATATCCCTTATAATTGCTTTAAGTCTGAATCCTGTTGATGATTCCCTAGAGCATCACACTGAATTTGGGATTTCCATCATTCCCCTTACAACATGATGCCAAATTAAACCTTGGAATGTACATCCTCCAATAAAGTAGTCTGGACATACATTTGCTCTGGGCCCCGGTAATTTGCATCTCTATTGATATTACTGAAGTTTCTGTAATGGCACACGTTGCTTTTCATCGTGATTCAGTGATGTAACAGTGGTCACCTTTCTCATGGTGGATTCTGCAATAATTTCTAATTTGCATTTTGTAAATGTGTTTTCATAATATTTCAATATTTCACTGAAACCAAAGAGTGTAGTGATCATAAAGCCCTTGGGAAATGTTGTAGACTCAGTGACAAGAAGAGTTTTGCTGTTGATGTTGCTGTTTACAACCAAGCTCAAAGATTATGAAAACAAAAATTTACAAAGCTTTAGAGTTATTTTCCCAAAGGTATTTTGCACATATGATTATATTTGGATCCTAACTCTTTTGCCTTAGATTTATTCTATTATTTACCTCCCCCAAATAGGACATGCTGCTGCAATATTAAATTTTGTCTGTATTTATACTTTGCACAAGTTTTTCTACTATGCCATCTCACCTGACTGTGTCTTTCTGCATTTATGCATACAGTTCCTGTCATCCAGCACACAGTTTCCTGTATGACTTTCTGTATAGTTGACCTGTGTCTCCTTACCAAAACCTGAATCATGCATCTTAGGTTTGAAAACCATGTTCCAATGCTTATCATAGTGTATGGTGTCTTCATTGACCCATTGGCTACCATAGCTATGACATTATTTCAATTTATTAGCAATAATCTTGTCTTTTTTTTTTTTTTTTTTTTT
>NW_022196910.1:53346121-53349621 GCF_008632895.1 Mastomys coucha
GACCGAACCCAGGGCCTTGCGCTTGCTAGGCAAGCGCTCTACCACTGAGCTAAATCCCCAACCCCAAGCAATAATCTTAATGAACACGTTTAGTTTGCTCATGTTTAGTGGTAAGCTATAATCACTACCAATGTGTGTTCGATTTCTGTCTTGGCTTGAATTTTAGAAGCCCAAGTCCTGGATGTTTAACAAGTTCAGGATTTTAGAAGCCCAAGTACTGGATGTTTAACAAGTTCAGGATCGCTGCAGACAACAGCAAGCAGATCTAGATATAACAGGCTTCTCATCACTCTTAGGGCTTCTTGTGCCTTTACGTGCAATAACTTTCTGCAAATTCCTCATTAGTATAGTCTTTGGCACAATGAAAATTTTATCCTGGCTCAGCAGACAGGGTATTTGTATAACAAATCCTTTACAGTTTGAAGAGGGTCTTTGTTTGCTTGAAGCCCTGCTGTGGTGGCTTTCATGTAAGGTGGCATCAATTTCACCCAAGTTTCACACATGGTCTGACTGTGATTGCATTCTATGTATACCAAGATCTACAGAGCTACTTGTTATTGACTTTCCATTGTGGTTTGAATCTAGAACGCCCTTCAAACACTGATGTGTTTGAATACCTGGTCGAAGGCTGGTGATTCCGTTTGAGAAGGTCTTAGGGCAGAGTTGGCAAAGACAAACCAACAGGGGCTTGTGAGTTGTGGTCTGCTCTTCTGTGGTCCTGCTCTCTGTTTTCTGTTCTGGAGAGACACAACAGAAACAGAGTCCAGCACTACAGAGACTCCATACAGTGCCCTCCTCGCTATGATGGATTGGACTCAAACCACAGCCCAGACACTCCTCTCTCAAGCTGGTGGTGCAAAGTACCTAGAGTAAGGACATAAGTGACTGATACTGAACATTGGTCCCAAGAGGTGAGGGTCCTTCTGTGATAAACCTGACCCTGTAGCTCTTAGGGCTTCAGAACTGATTTCTAGAAGGACTGAGGAAGAATTTGAAGCTGAAGACTAGAGGAGCCCAAGAATGTTGTAAACGAGCTTAATGAGCCAATCTGGTCAAACTTGGAAGACCAGAACACAGATGGAAATGTGGATAGTAAATTCTTAGCAATGAAAAAAACTGGCTACATTTTGCCCTGAAATTTTGCCCTGAAAATCTGAGTGAGCTTGAATTCAAAAGTAATAGTCTAATTATTTTGACAAAGGAGATTTCAAGAAAGGGAGGGATTCAGGATATGATCAGCCAGGATTATCCTACAAATGAAGCAGAAATAGAGAGTAAAATGTAAAACAAAATTGCTTGGTTTGGCAAGGTATAAAGCGTGAACAAATTAAAGTTAGGGATAGTGTAGCTATAATTGTCAGAGATGAGCAGCAGTAGAATGAAACTGAGTACTTAGCAGTGGGGAGGGGCACACTCCCCACCCTCACTCCCCACCCCACTCCCCACTTCCCTGTCAAAGGCCCCTAGGAAAATGATACTTTTCAAAGCCTGGGTCTGAAACATAGTGTCCCGAGGCTGTCTTTCTGTCTCCAGAGATGTCTCTTCTGTTCAGCTGCACTGGCCGCTGAAACCTGTTCTAACCGGGCTTGGATAGCTCTCAGACTTGTTCTCATCCACATCACTGGCTTGCCAGCATGCAGAATACAAGGATGACATTCTTCTGAAAACTCGAACCAAGGTTCCGGGAGAAAGCCTATGAGACCAGGCAATGTGAGACAAAGCCAGACTCCCTGCCAGAATGCCCCGAGAGGCCAGCATGCATAGCTAAACTGCAGTGGAGACATGAAGACACCAGGAATATGAGGCATCTACCATATAGGTGATCAGTCTGCATGAGAGAGAACCCATGTGTGCTGAAGATGACAAAACCTAGAAGCCTGCTGCAGCCCAGATAATGCCCTGGGTTCCAGGTGTGGGGCTACAGGCTGGTTTTGTCCAGCTGGCTTTGGGACTTGCTTTTGTTGGATCTCTCCTTGCTATGACTCAATTTATCTCCTATGAAATGGGCGTGTGCACTGTGCCTTTTTTTAAATAGGATATTTTATTTATTTACATTTCAAATGTTATCCCTTTTATCTGTTTCCCCTCTGCAAACCCCCTATCCCATCTTCCCCTTACCCTGCTTCTATGATGGTGCTCCCCCTACCATCCCCCCCAACTCTGGCCTCAGCAACCTAGCTATCCTCTACACTGGGGCATCAAGCCTTCACAGGACCAAGGGCCTCCTCTCCCACTGATACCAGATAAGGCCCCTTCAGCTCTTTCAGGCCTTCCCCTAACTCCTCCATTGGAGTCCCTGTGCTCAGTCTAATGGTTGGCTTCAAGCACATGCATCTGTATTGATCAGGATCTGGCAGAGCCTGTCAGGAGACAGCTGTATCAGGCTCCTGTCAGCAAGCACTTGTTGGCATCAGCAATAGTGTCTGGGTTTGGTGTCTGGGATGGATCCCCAGGTGGGGCAGTCTCTGGATGGCCTGTCCTTCAGTCTCTGCTCCACACTTTGTCCCTGAGTACTGTGCCTTTTATGTGACTTGTTTTCTGATCTTACAGGTGCTTACAGTAAAAAATGTGCTTTAAGTCTTAGAAGAAACTTAGGACCTTTGTACAGTGTTAGGACTATCAGGGCCCTCAGGACTCTTGAATTTGGAGTGACACATGTTGAATTACGAGATGAACATGTGCCTATGGTGATTAAGGGAAGAGTATTATCTGAAATGTCCCCATGGGCTATCATGATTCAGTGTCTGGTCTGCTTCTGTTCTGGGAGTTTGTAGTACCAGGCTGGTAGAAGTGTGTCAGTGGTGGGAGGCCTCAGAGTTACAGTCTCGCCATGCATCTGTTCCTACTCTCTCTACTTCTGATACTCCACAATACATGAAGCTTCTGCTGCATCGTCCCTCCACCAGCTCCACTGCACTGTCTACACTGTGATGTACGGAAACCAGGAGCCCAAACAAATCTCCCTAAGTCACGTCCCTAAATTGTCATGGCAACAAGAAAAGAAGCTAGTGAACAGGCCGTTTGTTTTTTCCACAATTTCACTCAATGGTTTCAGTAGTTTAGCTGTAAGTTTTTTAAATTATAATGCTACCTATTTTCTGACAGTAGCCATTTAACTTATTTTATATATCTACACCTTTTTATTTTATTACTTCACTTCAAATATGTCTAGACAATAAGTTGCTAAATTGTATGGGTAATTAATTTTGTGTTAAAATTGAATATTTTTTGCAGCTATCATTTAACATATAGAGTTTCCCATATCCATCTCTAACAGTACTTGCAGAACTTTAAAGAGTATTGATTGCATGTGGATACTGATTATTGCCTAGTACTTATAAGATGCACATATATGTCTGCTTTTGTGTATGTCACATGTGTGCAGAGCATGTGGAAGCATTGGACACCTGGAGCTGTGCCACGCACACTTTGCTTTGCGTGAAGGCAGTATCTGAGGTGTAAACTTCAAGGAAAGTCAGTCTCCTGCCTCCGCATTGTCG
>NW_022196910.1:53350451-53373563 GCF_008632895.1 Mastomys coucha
CCGCAAGAAACCCCGGTCCGCGGTAGAGCTGGAGTAACAGGCAATTGTGAGCTGCCCAACATGTATTCTGAGAACTAAGTCGAGCTCCTCTGCAAGAGCAGTAAGTACTTGTAACAACTGAGCCATTTCTCCAGCCCCTGCAAGTGGCTTATAGTGGAGTGAAATAGTTGTGCATCCAAATCAAGACCTCACCAATATTATCAGGTAAAATAAAGAAATGGCAGATGGAATAAGCCAAAACATAAAACATCAGATTTAAACATGGACGAATATTAGAGGTTCAAATTTAATATAGATAGTCAAAGGGTAGATCACCTGCCAAAATAACTTCTTATGTAGAGGCAGTGTATATTTTAAATATAGTCTGCTGGTCTTCTATGTGATCATAATCCTGTCAAATTGATAATCAGCGCCAGCCATCAGACATAGTATGTACACATGTGTCAGCCAATGAACTTGATTATCCTCAGTGATCATAACATTTCTACATTGTATCCATCTTTCTAGTGTAACATTGTTCCATTGTATTCATCTTCCTAGTGTGACATTGCTAAATTGTATCCATCTTTCTAGTGTAACATTGCTACATTGTATCCATCTTTCTAGTGTAACATTGCTACATTGTATTCATCTTTCTAGAGCAGGATTCTACAACTATCAGAAAACTATAAATAGATAGCCTAACTTTAAAGTCAATAATTATAGCAGAAATGTTGATGCTGTCACACAGTAATGAAGACATTTGTGTAGAATAAGCTGATACGATGCTCATTGGGGACAAACATGACAGCGCTATGGATTTGTATTGGAAACCTAATTGAAAGCTGCAAATGAAGGACTTGTATCTTACACAGTGAATCCTTGACTCTGAACAAAAGAGACTGAAACTCAGAAGTAGTGTTGTTATCACACAGGTCTGCATCTCTATTGCTGGGTCCTATAGTCAACCTTCTAATTGCTGATAAAGAGACCTGAAAAGACAGAAAGAAAGATGCACACATACACATGAGTGCACACACACCATGCACATAATATGCATGAACATACCACACACATGAACACACATACATACACCATATGTAGGCACAACATGCACATATATCTCACATATACATGCATATCACATATACTAGCATGCACATAGCACACATAAATATTTACATACACACATGTACACCCCACATACATTCTCTCTCTCTCAGTCACACATATATCAATTGATTGCTTATAACTAATGTGCATTACTAGTCACAACCTTTTTCAGCAGATAAAGAAGAACATATTTTTTTTCCGACTTTTCTCAAAAATACTCGAGTATTGATACTTTCTCTGTGTTTTCTTGTTAATGTTGTTTCCTTTGTCTGTTTAATGGCTGTTGTTGTTGCTATTTTGTTGTTTTGAGACAGTCTTAGTTTGTAGCATTGGCTGGCCTTGAACTCATTATCCTCAGTATCCTAAATATTGGGCATATGCTACCACCACTCCTAGCTAGAGCATTGACTCTTAATTATCAGGATACAAAACCACTTGAGAACTGCAAACTCATGTGTGATCCAGTCAAAGCAGTCTGCCTTAAATGGGCTCACTGTTAAGATGGTAGGCCAGGTGTGGGCTAAGGCTCAAGGACAACTGCATATGGAAGGAACCAGACTATAACAGCTTCTTTCCTGAGGTCTCCCATAACTGCAACTTTCTTGGCCAACTTCACTGGGGTCTGCAGACAGAGCTGAGCTCTTGGGTTGTAGGTGGAGGCCCAGTGGTAGAGAAGGCATTCCTTCAAGGGAAGAGCTGAACTTACTGATGTAGGCAGGGACAGACAGAAAGCACAACTAAAAAGTCAGAGGCATATCTTTGATCAGGCTGCAAGAAGGTCATGTATGCCTAGATCCTGACCCATTTCTATTTTGGACAAAGTTATGCAGTCATCTTCATTAGATGAGACGAAGTACACTCCCATTAGCATAGAAAAGTTGTATCTAGGATACATGAACTAAACATCTCAGTTGCCTTTTCTGTCTGAGAATTATATCCCAACTGAATGCTTTGCAAGTCTGTAAACTGAGTCTTACATTCAGCAATGTACTAACAGAATGAAATGTAAAGCCCTGAGCTTTATGTAACACCCATGGAAACTGAGAACCCACTAGAACAACTCCAGTTAGCAGCTTCAGCAACATCTCCACATACCTGGTTTATGTGCAGGTTGTAAAATGAGCTGACAGCAACAGCGCACATGTCTGGAAGGTTGTTGTTTAAAATCTACTCCTCGATTTATTCAATGATTTCTCAATAAATCAACAGCCTTCCCCAGGCAGGAGAGGAATTGTGTTAAGTACCAGGTCGATTGGCTAAGCATCACTATTTTGTTGTTCTCTGTAAAGTGTTACAGTGAGTAAAATTATATCTTTATGGTTATGTAGTTTGAAAAACACCGGAGGAGTGGCTCTGATTTACTGACCTAATTTAGACTCATACGAACTGCTGCATCTTCTCCCTTAGTCATCTCTGTCATCTCTAAATACCACAGCTATAGCTTCCTGTAAAACCATTACTTTTCTTTAATCTTGAAGGGGATCCAGACAACTTCAGAAATAAGGTTTTTTGGTTTGGTTTGGTTTGGTTTTTTTGTAATATATCTGGAGAGTTGTGAGCTGTTTACATAGTAGCTCAAGGATGCTGTTCAGAGCCCTGTGCTTGTTTCCTGGGCTAATAATGAGAGAGGGTCTCCTCAATAGCATTGCTTCCCAGAAGAGCAAATTCAGACAGCTTGTGTATAGTTTTCATTTCAAACATGAGGTCATCCTCTGTTGGCCTCCCTGTAGAAAGTGAACAGTTGGGAAGGTCACTGTGAATAAGGTTGATATTTGTCTAAGTGGCAGATATAATGGCATTTATCTTGCTGCTTTACTCCTTTCCCAAGAGGAATGGATACTTTGCACCCTGACATGAAATTCTGGTGGCCATAGCTACTTACTATATAATATCTTGGCTTGGTTTGCTAAAATGAGGAAGTGGTTCCAGGTCAAGATACCCAAGGTGTAATTTTTCTAGCATCCAGACGCCACCTATTGGTGGGAGAGTCTCTCCAAAGTATAATTGAAGAATGCACACAGAAGGGAGTCACACGCAGGGCAAGTTACTTCCTTCCTTTTACCCGGCGGTAAGCCTTCAGAGGCCAGGGAGGCTTGTCTCCCTCCCTACCTTATGGTTAGCATCCAGAAGCATGGTTGATATGAAGAAGGTGATCAATACATATCTACTGAGTAAATAAATAAGAACATTTCATTTGTTGTCCATGTATGGTATGCAGTTAACAGATGTTTATGAAGGACCCACTATGTACTAAGCTCTCCTTCACCCAATTACCAATCTGCAAGACTTCATCCACTGTGACCAAATACCAGGCAAGAAACATCTTAAGGGTGAGACGATTTATTTGGGCTCGTGGTTTGAGGCGATACAGACCATCATGTTGGGTCAGACATGTCAGCTGATTCTTTGGAGGCAACTAGTGACCTTGTTTTGGCAGTCGGAAGCAAATGGACCTAAAGCTAGCTGGGCCATAGCCTTAAGCCCCACCCCTATAACCCAGTTCTTCCACGTAGGCCCTACCTTCCTAAGGTCCCATAGCCTCTAGAACCAGCAGCTCTAGCTAGTTCAAGCATGTGAACCTGTGGGGTACGTTTCCCATCCAAACTTTAATAGCAACGCTTGGCTGACATCCAGTGCGGGATGAGTTCTTCCATCCCTTTAGTGTATTGTGTATGCTTTCTCATCTACTTCCCAAGTGGTATCCTGTGGGTAATGTTGTATTTCTTCTTGCCTTCAGTTCTCTTCCTTGCTCTTCAAAACTGAGATTCAGAGCGACTTCAGCAAGCAGTTTTGGTTCTAGCAGAGAGACATGGATATGGGGTTTAGGCTGAACTTAGATTTAAAGGAAGAACCCTCGTATGACTTCTAATGCTTGTGCCCGTCCACACCCTTTTCAGATCACAAATCAGTTTCCTCTTTAACCTCGTTTAACCTCGTTTGTGAGCCATTTCATCCAACACAGACACATATGAAAAGCATTTCTTCCTATTGAATTATATCGCATTGCCCACTTTAATAGACTATATTGGAGTAGATTTTTTTTAGTGTGTGTGTGTGTGTGTGTGTGTGTGTGTGTGTGTGTGTGTGTGTATAAAAGTTGACTCTGGTTGTCTCCTGGAGACATGTTGCTTTAGCAAACTTTATAGCTTCTTTGCCATTTAAAGATCTGCATTTTTTAAGCTCTGCTCCAATCAACCATTACTTTCCTAGGCTTCTTCATTTATGTGGCCAGTGAGACATATGAGGTATGTGTGTAGTTTCCATATGTTCCTTTGTCACTGGTGAATCATCTGTATTTAGAACAGGGCTGGGAGCATGGTAGGCATCCAGTAGCCATATGATGAATGTACAGATAAGCAATAGATATGAAGTAGAAATGAATACACTTACTTAAACAAGATAACCCGGTGAATATAACTTAATTTCCAAGTATACATCTCAAAGACAGACCCCCATATTTGCACAATAAGTACTTTACTCACAGGGTGATGTCATTGAGTTCAGACCCACAGAACCCATGTAAAATGTAATACACAGCAGCATATGCCTGTAACATTAGTTCTAGGGTCAGAGACAGGCAGGCCCCAAAAGCTCATCGACCAAACATTTTAGCCAAATGTATGGGCTTCAAGTGTCCCTACAAAAGAGCATAGAGACTGAGCAAAGAGTCTCAATGCTGGTCTCTAGCCTACACACACAAATATATATGTATAAGCACCTACAAACATAGATATACAGCCCCATGAAAATACACATAACATACCCCCAACACACACAAAAAGATGTATAAATCCATAAGTAGAAGAAGGTACTATGCCACGGACTGGCCAGTCTGGGCCTCCCTCAACCGCAGGAGAAACAGGGTCCTAGTCAGGTCGGCAAGGTGTAGGCGAAGAATGATGGCAGAGGCGACATATGGAAGTGTAAGATCTGAATGTATTTCTTTTTTTTTTTTTCAAGTTCCCAAGTCTTTATTGTTTTAGAAAAGATGATCCACCCAGTCAGTGGGATGAAGAGCTGTGTCCAGGAACCCATCAGTCATGCTGAAAGGGACTCTGGTTTCTCCACGTCTACTCGTACACCCAGTCATGGGCACAAGACTTGTAGTCAATCAGTTCTTTGGGCTTAAACCATAGACGGATCTCTTTCTCAGCGCTCTCCACTGAATCGCTGCCATGAATGATGGCATCAGACTTTTACAGTCATTGGAAAAGAGAAATGATAAATCTAGCAGCTCAACAGTTAAGGTACATCTGAGGCCACCTGAAACACAATGGGTCTAAAGCAGCAGCCATCTCCTTTAGACTGGTGCTGCACACACACACACACACACACACACACACACACACACACACACCAGGTATGGGGGACTGTGGACTGCATGAATCTAAGTCCTAGTCCATCTAAGTTCTAGTTCTAGTCAGAGAGCTAACCCAGTGCACAAAGTGAAAATAGGCTTAAATAGTATGCAGAAAACAAGGCGAATGACAAGTCACATAGGCAGGTGACAGTCACACACATCAAGGTCAGTAGGATCAGGTACCCAGGTGGAAGAGCAGTAGTGCCCTCCCCGCTGGGGCTATTTTGGCATTCCCATGCTAATTCTCTGGGTCTGCTGGAGGCAAGCACCAGGAAGTTCCAATCTAGCAGTTTCTGCTAATTCTCTGGGTCTGCTGGAGCCAAGCACCAGGAAGTTCTGATCTAACAGTTCCTGCTAATGCCCTTAAGTGAGGAAAGCCCTTTGATTATTCTCTAGTATGTAAAAACAGTTCTGTCTTCTGTGGGACTGCCCCAAGAATTCTAACTATGTTAACAGTAAGCAATGGTGCCTGACCTCTGTTGCTAACTCTGAGGACATTCTATCTGATAAGGCAGACTCCTTGAGAGAAATTCCAAGCTAAGGACAGCTAGGTAATAAATTAGGATATATTGGAACGTTGTGCTGGCCAGGAAACAATGCCCAATCTTAGCCATTTATGAATCATTTCTTGGGGTACCTTTATGCCTAAATAGGAAGGTGTGTTGACGATTGGAAAGACTAATCTGGAACACGTCTGAGTTAGGAGATGCCACCGACTGACTGAATACCTAAGAGGTACAAACTCTCTTTGAAGTCATAGCGCCTCTTGTCCTTAATCAGACTTTTACCCCTGATATTGTAGACTTTACTGGAGTAGATGAGTGGGTGTGGCAGTACTAGATTTTTCAGATATTTTTAAAAATAAAACAATTGTCAGGGGCATGTAACTTTCTATTGACTTCTTTAAATATGGAAAATCAAGAGTCAAAAAAAAAAACAAACAAAAAACAAAACCAAAAACCAACCAAACAAACAAACAAACCCAAACACAGAACCTGTAAGACCATGGTAAATTTGAAAAGGCCAGTAAAAGAAGTCATAATTCTTTTATCCTAATTGAGTACAATGTGACATGCAAACAAATATGGTCATGAGAAATAGTCATAGCCTGGCAGTGTATCTATTAAATTAGATAGTAAATTATTCCTAGCTGGAGCTAAGTAAATGTTTAGCCATAGCTGTTGTTATAAAAGCCTGCATACTCTCTCCCTCTTTCCCTCCCTCCTTGTATTTCTTTCTTTTGTTTGCTGTAATAGTTCTCACAAAATCTGTGCTGACCTCAAATTTTCAATGAAGGCAAGGACCATGAAATTCCAACCTTCCTACCTCTGCCCCAGAATACGGACTACCGTGCATGTCATCATGCCTGGTTACACAACCTGATGTGTTTATGTTCATTGTGTTTCATGCCTGGGTCACACATACAGAATCATTTGATAAATGTAGAGGTACTTATCATGGTGGATAGACCCTCAATTGTAACTATAATTATATATGGCAAATATAAGGGCACTACCCTTTGAAGTTTAGACTTAAAAAAACACTTTTCTATGTGTGGTAGTTTGAATATGCTCGGTCCAGAGAGTGGCACTTTTGGAGGTGTAGCCTTGTTGGAAGAAATGTGTCACTGGGGGTATGGGCTTTAAGACCCTCATCCTAGCTGCCTGGAAGCTAGTATTCTGCTAGCAGCCTTCAGATAAGATATAGAACTCTCAGTTCCTCCCGCACCATGCCAGCCTGGATGATATTATGCTCCTGCCTTGATGATAATGGACTGAACCTCTGAACCTGTAAGCCAGCCCCAATTAAATGCTGTCCTTCTAAGAGTTGCCTTGGACATGGTGTCTGCTCACAGCAGTGAAATCAGACAACATCTCAACCAGAGCAATTTTTTTCAAACTCTATGTGATAGCCAGCCTTGAAATTTGGCAGTCTGTGCAATCTTTATAGAAAAGGCAAATTCACACACATTCCAAAAGAACAAGAAATCACATATCTTCTTTACCCTTTACAGACTGGGTCTTGTGGAAACAGAAAAGTCTCAGACAGCACACTAGATTCATGTAAGAGTTTTGTGCTCTTCTGAAAGGTCTTGTTCTTTGGGAAAGTGAAATCCCAGGGCAAAGAGTGGTGGGAGACTGAGCTTTGAGCATTGCTATCCCAGAACCTGTTGCCATGTAGCCTACTGGAGGAACATGACCATAGAACTGCAGGAAGACAGGAATGGGTTCTTGGGAGTGGCATCACTATTCGTTTTCCCTAACCCCCATCCTGGGAAGCACTGACAGGGCAGAGCATCAAGCTGCTATCTCTGCTACTCATCACACTGTTCAAGGCAGCCCTTCAGTTGTGTCTGGACCCTTCCCTATATACTTTCAACTAGGAACAGTGTGATAATGAGAGGGTATGCTATATTTTAGACACCATAATTCTGCCCACACATCCAACTAGCAATTTGCTCACCACAAATGTGTTCGGCCTATATATTACATTTGTACATTCCCTGCCAATCTTTAGAATTGTGATGTTAATGTAAACCTAAGGTAGTGGTAAGTCTTTCCCTGAGAGACATCACTAGTGAGACCATTTGTGATGAAGAAATAGGAATCCCAGGGATGGGTTGTACCCTGGATGTAATTGTTTAATTTCCCTGATCCTCCATCTCTACACAATAAGCCTTGTGCTGTGGTTACTTGTGGAAGCCCACTGACTGTATGGTGCTTAGCAGTGTTAGACGAGAGCATTTCCACTCTGCCTCAAGGAAGTGAGAGTCTCAATATTAGAATATAAATATGATTTCATATTTCATGTGGCTGAAATATTTAAGCTTCCAATTGTCACCTGAATTGACTTTGTCTTTTTCATAAGAATATGGAGCTTAAAATAAAAATGAAAGCAGTTATATGTTGGCCTTTGGGATGACTAATTACTAATTAAATTGGTTAATGGGCTTATGCCAAAGAAGATACACATTTTTTCTAATCCATAAAAGCCTAAAGGTCCTAAAAGCATTTCATCTACTGACAAGCTTGGGAGGCAATGTTAACAGCTGCAAGTGGGGATTTCCTAATATATTTGTGTTCTATGTCTAGTATTTTAATCTTGCTTCTGAGGCCACCCTGCGAAATTTAGTCTATTGTTGGGTCACTGACATGGGTTCACTCATTTATTCTTTTTACCCATTGCTTTCCTTTGGCTTTAGCTGGCAGAAATACACCTCAGCAGAGTACACAGAAATTAATTAATTAAACACTGAGTATCCTAGGGAAGATAAGCCATTGCTGTTTACTTTTTTTTTCCATTAAGTAAAAACAAACAAAAAACAAAACAGAGTGTCCCCACATGATCTAGGAAGAAGTGGAGTGTTGGGTGTTCTCTGCGAGGTGTCATGGTACTGCTGCATGGGAGGAGGGAGGGGGAAGTGAGCACACTTGGGATCAAGCCTACTCCCCTACTGTAGATAAGCGCTCCTTAATATTGTGTCTAGAAGGAAAGCAGACCCTTGAAGAAATTTTGGAATGCACCTGACAAGAGGATGAGTGCAGCATAAAGAAAACATCAAGTACTTTTTTTTTTTTTGGCTAATATCTGCTTATTAGTGAGTACATACCGGGCATGTCCTCTTGCGTCTGAGTTACCTCACTCAGATGATATTTTCTAGTTCCATCCATTTGCCTGCAAAATTCATGATGTCCTCATTCTTAATAGCTGAATAGTATTCCATCTATATAAGAGAATCGCATTATCTAAGAGAATCCATTTTTATGGAGAAGAGACTGAGGAAAAGGAGGTCCAGTGACTGACCCAACTTGATATCCATCTCAAGAGGAAACTCCAAGGATTGACACTATTACTGATGCTATGGTATGCTAACAGATAGGAGTCTGCCATGGCTGCCCTCTGAGAGGCCCAACAAGCAGCTGACTAAGACAGATGCGGATACTTACACCCAACCAATGAACTAACATCAGGGACCACTGTGGTTGGATTGGAGGAGAGCAACCCCATAGGAAGACCAGCAGTCTCAACTAACCTGGACCCTTGAGATCTCTCAGACACCAAGCCGCCAACCAGGCATCATACACTAGCTGGTACAAGGCCCCTGACACATATACAGTGGAGGACTGCCTGGTCTGTCCTCAGTGAGAGAAGAAGCACCTAACCCTTGAGAGACTTGAAGCTCCAGGGAGTGGGGAGGGCTGGTGGGAGGAAGGGTGGAGCGGCGTCCTCTTGGAGACCAAGGAGGAGGAATGGGATGAGGAACTGTGGGAGGGTGGACCTGAATGGGGATAATGACTGGACTGTAAAAAAAAAAAAAAGACTAAAGATAAATATTTTAAAAAGAAAGAACTTCCATCACTCTTACTGTATTCATACATGTATAGGGGTAATGTAACTGCAACCCCTCCTTTCTACAGGCTCCTTAGCACACAGGAGAGCTCACAGTATTTTTACCATCTCTGGTCACCTCAGCGTGTGCTTTCCTTCTTGCTGCTTGAAAGCATGTTGTAGTAGACTCTCAAGACAGGCTTTTAGATGGGTTAGTTTTACTTGTGGTCACTCCCTGTGGTTACACCTTAGATTGACCCACACTAAGGGTCTATGGTCATAGGGTCCATTGTAATATTTGTATGATGAGCACATGTGCTTTGCACATCCATCACCATGAGCTTGGATCACTTCTCTAGGTGAGCATGTTCAACTCCTACTCCCCATAACCTGAGACATGAAGTACATGAGCGTCAGCCACATCCACCCTGCAGGGAAACAGGATCTTAGCTCAACTTGTTTAACAGACTCCCATTGACCACTCTCCCCCTACACACCCCTTCATTGTCTCTTCTTCTGATAACGACTGTTCTATTCTCGATTTCTACCTTTTAGACTCTACAGTGAGTTCGATCATGTGATGTTGTTGCAGATTGCCCTGGCACTGTTGGTATTTTTATGTTAACTCTGCTTTCTCAAGAGGGGCTGCCGTCCCCCCTCCCAAAAAGAGTGAATCACATACGCAGATGATTTCATGTGAACCTTCTCACCATTTTAACTGGTCAAATAAAGGCTAGAGCCTGTGATTGGGCAGTGGAAGGGAAAAGATGGAGCTGGAGGCTTCAAATACAGGGAAGAGAGGAAGGTGGAGGAAGAGGAGGTGGAAAGAAGATGGAGCAAAACCTCATGACCCAAGGAAGCCACAAGTAACAAGGGATCTCATAGCTGGGGAATAGAAAAGTATAGTGGTAAATCTGCCTAATCTAGGCATACAGCTTATAAATAAATAAATCTCATTAAAACAAAACTACAGATTTATTATAACCGAGTTGTGTGGTTTTTTGCATGAGCTCATTGGGGTTGGAGATTTACTATAACATGACGCTCACCTTTTTTTCAGCCTGGCTTCTTTGCTTAACAAATAACTTCCAGGTCCACCTGTGTGGTCACAAATTACAAGATCACATCCTTTAGTGAAGTAGTAGTGTTTCATTCAGAAAAAAGGTACTGCATTTTCCTCATCCATTGATACACATTTTCAGTAACTTGTTATATGGAATGTTCTTTAGTCAACAGATCCTTAGATTTAACATCTTAGATCTATGTATGGAAAATTGTTTTTAAAAAAATCTAGACGTATCTACCAAAACATGAACAGTAGCTACTTCAGTGAATTTCTACTTGTGAAAATGACTCTCATTAAAACAAAACTGCAGATTTATTTATTAGAGGAAGACTGTTGCTTCTCTACCGGAAATCTCACACTCTCATCAGAAGAAATAAGAATGTATCTTAATTGTAAGACACACAGAAAAGTTCTGAAAATACTTCAAAAGTCTGCACGTTGCCTTCCTCTAGCTCCCTAAATGTTAACATTTTATATGGTTTTCTCCTCCCCCAAGTATTGATTGGTTAACTTTTCTTTTTTGGTCTGTCTGAGACTAGACTCTATAGTATTCCTTCAGCTCTATTTTCTGAGCTCTGGTTTTTATCCCCTAACCAATCCTCCCACCCTTGAACCCCAATCCTCTACCCCTGAGCCCGCCACCCTCCACCCCTACCCCTGCTTCCTGAGGCCTCACCTCGCAGCAGGGAAGAAAGCCAGGGCTCCTCCTTTTGCTGTCACCTGGAGATTCCAGGTAGCCCCGCCCCTTTCTCAGCAATGGTGCTCCGCTTGGCCCCGCCCCTTTCTCAGCAATGGCACTCTGCTTAGCCCTGCCCCTACTGCCATGTGAGCATGCCAGTCTCTCATGCTTG
The DNA here is from genome assembly GCF_008632895.1 of Mastomys coucha. Lineage (NCBI taxonomy): Eukaryota > Metazoa > Chordata > Mammalia > Rodentia > Muridae > Mastomys > Mastomys coucha. Next base: position 53,362,150 of record NW_022196910.1, read on the forward strand.
CTCTTTCCAACCTGTGTGCTAGGTCTGCCCTGCTTTCCCATCAGAATGGGATTCTGGCTGATGATCCATCCTGCACAGGCAGAGCAGTCCCAACAGTGGCCCCAGGAGACTTTCTTTCACAATCTCTGTGTAATTGTCAAAATAGTTAATTAACAGAACATTGAGATACCATTATTATTATCTAATTAGCATACCTTATTCTGATGTCTCTAGCAGGTTCCCCAAAACAAGTTCTAAGCTGTGGCTCTCAGTCCGATGCCCTATAATTTTAGCATCCCTTGTCTGGGATAGTCCCAGCATCCGCCCTATGCTTTTGTGCAGGCAAGTCTAATGTCCACTTGACACAAGCTAGAGTCATTTGAGAGGAGGGAACCTCAATTGAGAAAATGTCTGTATAAGATTGGTCTGTAGTCAAGCTTGTGGAGTATTGTAAATTCGTGATTGATAGGAGAGGGCCCAGCCTATTGTGGGTGGTACTATCCCTGGGCTTGTGGTCCTGGGTTCTGTAAGAAAGTAGACTGAGCAAGCCATGAGGACTAAGCCAGTAAGCAGCACCCTCCATGGCCTCTACATCAGATCCTCCTCAGGTTTCTGCTCTGTTCAGTTTTCTGTCAATGATGAGCAGTAATAAAACATATAAGCAAAACAATAAACCCTTCCTCCCCGACTTGCTTTTTGGTCATGATGTTTCATTGCAGCACTATAAAGCCTGACACCATTTCTCTAGACCTCTGCAGGTTATTGTGCAGAATCTGTCTCCATGCAGGCCTCTTGTTTCTTAGTTATTAACTTCAGGCTGTGTTACATTGGATGCTATCTTAGTCCCTCTTCCTTGAATCTGTGTGCTTCTTTCCTTAATCTAAAAGCTTTTGGTGTTTCTACTCATCTCCAAGGAATAAGTTTCCATTACAAACCTAGACCCAACTCAAGATTCTGCAAGGCCGAGGCAAGTCACTACACATGTGTGTTACATATAACACTGATTTTGAGGGTGTGATGCTTTATACTATTTGTGTTTCGGAAACTGGAAAGTTCTTGCCAGAGTAAGGTTTGCTTGGGATCTTGCATAAGAGATACCAAGCTCACATCTCCCCTTGAACAAATCTGCCCGTCTCTTGGTTAAGTTGGTCATAGCCTCAAGTGCTTATCAAAGGCCACAACTTAGTGACGTCATCATAAGAGTTTGAGGTGATAAATGGCTTTCCCATTGCCATGCTTATCAATGGAATTTTTAAAAAAGCAAACACATATTCCTTTCATGATCATAAAATAAACAGAATAAAGTTATGCCCATTAAAATACTACCCTTGATCAGTCTTGACACTGAGACTTGTATGTGTTTTTGGTGTCTTGAAAGAATGGAGGACACTTGATGTCCTTATCTCCCATTCAGGGCTATAGTAACTGTGATGGCATTTCTCCATCTTCTCTGTCCTTCCTCTGGAGTCTCAGTGAACATGGCCCTTATTTAAATGCATCGTACACAGTAGTGAACGTTACCTTTCCTAGGCTTGGTGGCTAACACTCATCCATGTCCTTTATGCGGTGTGTAGCTGAATCCAGTCTATGTGACTCTTCCATCCCTTCCTACTTGTGCCTGAGGCTGAGGGTCACACTGGGATCTAGTGGGGAAAACTCCAATAGCAATGAGCATCATCCATCTTGCAGCCTTTGATTTTCAAATTTATTAAGATATTGGTCAAAATTTGTTTTCTTTTTATACTCATTTAAGTTTGTAACAGATTTTTTTTCAAGTGGGTCTACACAAATTTGATTAAAAACAAAATGCTTTTCAGAGCAGGGCATGTGTAATGGTTCAGTGGGTAAAGACATTTCCCATATTAGCTTAGAGACCTGAGTCCAATTCCCAGAATCTATATAAAGGTGGAAGGAGAGAAGTGACTTCAGAGTTGTCCTCTAACCTCCATATGTGCACCACCATGTGTATGTACACATACATGCACACACTATGGGTGTGTGTATTAAAAAGAAAAACCTTCCCATAAATTTTGATGTCCAAGGCATTATTTGGTTTAGTTATGCTGTTTACTTATTGTGGCACATTCATGTAACAGTGTTATGTGTGGAGGTTGGAGGACAACTGTGAGGACTTCATTCTTTCTTCCTGCCATGAGGATCTGGGGAATCAAACTCATGTCCTCAGGGATGGTGCATAGGTGCTTTAACCTGGATAAGTGCCTTTATCTGGGGATCCATCTTTTCCACCTTAAGATTTAGGGCTGGATATGATGACTAATGCCTGTAACCCCAATACTCAGAAGGCATGGATAGGAGTACTACAGTTTAAGAGCAGGCCAGGAACCATAGTATGAGCCTGCAAAGTCATCTTAGGCCTTGTAAAAAGCTTTGCACTGGTGTGTAAAGAAATCATTTTATATATTTCAGAAAAAAATCCAGTGCTAGCTGCTGCTTTCAAATTCCCTCAAATAGCACTGTAACCATATCCATCCCATGTTCAAATTAGATTTGGTGGGATGTTCAAAGTTTATTTCCCATATAATGCTAGGAGAACATTAGTGAAGATTACTGTGAAGAAGACAGTGACTCTGGATTCACTGTCTGGTCCCTAAAGAAGGTCCAGGCATTCCAGTGCTGCCCATGGGATTTCTACTTATGGCAACATACTACCAGCCTCTCACACAGGACTCCTCTTTCTGTGTAAATCCTATATCCGGGCATTTTGCTGTCCACAGACCCATTCCTATAAGCAAGCTGGTCTGGGGTGTACACATGACATCTCATTACATGTGGCTCAGCCATGTTTTGAAAACCTGCCCTTGCCCATCCATCTATTATCTTTATCTGAAACTTTAACTCTACAACAGAACAGGGCAGAAAAAGAAACTCCCACTCTCAGAGCAGAGCATAGTATGGGCTGGTCTCTTAAGATCCGCATCTCCTGATATATCACCTGCCATCTCAGAGGCTGCTGTCAGAGCTCTTCTCAGTATGTTCCTGGTGTCCTGGGCATCCTGCTTCTTTGGGAAAGTCTCTGAGAATGTGTCTTCAGTCTGCAGCACAGCCAACATGTAAGACCAGAGACATTGATAACTTGTCCTCTAAGTCCCAAAAGATGGCACCCCTAAAGCAGTTCTGCCACCAAAGTGGTTTTAGCAGGAATTCAGGAAATGTTTGATTATTCGTGACTCCCAGAAAGAAACCCAAAGGAATTGCTTAATGTTTCTCTGAACACATGCAAATCCTGAGACCTCAGTAACATAATTATTCCTTCAATATTGAGCATGATTAACATTTTTTAAGACATGCAAATGTTAACAAATGTTGAAGATACCTAGTCTAGAAAGAGTACATTTTTACTGAGGAGAATGAAGAGCAAGGACTAAGGACAGGCCAAGTCAGGATGGGTTATAGTCTGAAAAGATAAGGATGTTGAGGGAAAAGATAAGAGGGAGGGAAGAGAGAGAAAGGGAGGAGGGAGGGAAGAAAAGAAGAGGGAGAGAGAGAGAAAAGGAGGGAGGAGGGAGGGAGGGAGAGAGGGGAGACACAGTAAAGACCAAGAACATGATGTGTAATAGATCAGTGATATTTTAATGTGTTCTGATATGGTTGCTTGGTTAGCACTGCATCCAGATGATTTGAGAACTAATTTGGTTAAGAAATTAAATGAACCTATTTCTACTAAAGATGAACTTTTCTGTAATTTAATAATAAGAAAAAATAGTGAGGCAGGCAGATAGGGGACAGGTCCTCATGGTATCTACATCTTCGCCAAATGACCAACACTTTAAATATATATGTATATATACATATATATGTATACATATACATATATATATGGAGGGACAGCGCACATACACATATATATGTGCTTCCTTTGGACTGCAGATAGTCTGCAGATCATGAGGAGAAAGCTTGACAGCTAGCTTTATGAACAGCTTTAGGAATATGGGGATTAAATCCTCAGGTCCCAGAGCCATCTGAACATTTTTTTTTCCCTACTTAGACAAAGGGAGGGTCAGGATGGGTGATGAGCTCAAAGAGTAACTGCCAATCAAATCTACCACGGGCAAGGGACTCCAGAGGAAGACAGCAGGCATGTTGCAAAGTTTTCCTCCTGTGGTCACAGGGAGGATATGTCATGGGAAAGAAATGGAATTCTTAGAGCTTCTGCAATTACTGTCAAATTATAAGCAGACTGGAAAGAACATTTTGTTAAAATTAAACATGTTATCCCATCTGAAGACAATTAATTTTACACTTTTCTTTCAAAACCATCTTTTGGAAAACTTAATCAGTGATAAAAATAATAGTGATATTTTAAAAACAGCATTTTAATTATTTGATAATTAAGCTGGCAATATGGGGTAGGACTGTCAAGTTCCATTTCCAAGGGTCAGAGATTTTTCAAATTAACTTTCATTATTCTTGAGAATCTCATATAGGTATACAATGAGATGTGATCATATGCTCTCCAATTTCCCCCTCCAGTTCCTCCCCCTAGACTCTCCAACCTGGCCCCCTCCTGACCTCTTGCCCTTATTTTGGGGAGGGAGGGAAGGATAACTCACTAAGTCCAATCAGTGTTGTTCATATTTGTGTGGGTAGGGAGCACCAAGTGGAGCACAGAGAACCTAACAGAGGCCACACATCTGCAAACAGGGAGGATGAGCTTCAGTCAGAGCAGCTATTAATTTCCTGTACCTCCCCAGTAAGAGACGGGGGGATGGGGGGCCTGGCGTGCAGCACCCTCATCTCTGCCAGAATTTTGTTGAGTTGATATTGTATACATGACCATAGCTGCTGCCCGTTCCTGAGTATGGTATCTGTGTACAATCCAGAAGTTTGCCTTTCACAGCATTCCTCTGAAAGATCCGAGGTCTGACCCAGCATCCCCTTCCAGGCAGACTCCTTCCTGACCAACTTGAGAGACTCAGCTCAGAGAGAACCCCAGCTCTCGTGCTCCTCCCAGTCTGTGTCTCCAACAGTGGACACGACATTTTCTACGAGATTGTTTGGTACTCTTCACACTGGGAAGGGTGCATAATTATATTTACATGTTTACCTCAAAGGATGGGACATAGGTCAGGTGGGACTCTGCAGGGAGTCACTTCCTCAGATGATGGGTTTATCTGTGAGAAGCGATTCTCTGGGTAGAGCTAGCTTGCTAGAAAGATGTCTTCCTTCCAGACATGTCCCGTCACATTCACCTGCAGGTCCAGTTAATGGGCCTTTGATCTGCTTTTACTTCATTGTTCCCCAGATCCTTTCCGGTTCTGTTACAGAGTGAGCTGTTTCGGACAGCTCTGGGGAGTCTTTTTCCCATGATGCTCCATTTGTCAGGGATGAGAAACGAGTAACTTGAAAGTGTGGGTCCTATTGGTGAGGATAAAGTTAAGACAAAGTAGTCTATGTGGCTTCTCTTTCTTTTTTTTTTTTTCTTTTAGATATTTTCTTTATTTACATATAAATTTCTCCATTCCCCGTTTCCCCTCCAAAAAACAAAGAAACAAACAAACAAACCCCTGTTGCCTCCCACTTCCCCATGCCTGCCACCCCGCCCTCTCCCACTTTCTGGCCCTGACATTCCCCTACACTGGGGCACAGAACCTTCACAGGGCTGAGGTCCTCTCCTCCTATTGATGATTGACTTTGCAATCCTCTACTATACACATGCTGCCTGAACAATCAGACCCCTCCATGTGCAGTCTTTGGTTGGTGGCTTCTCTTTCATTCCCAGAAAGACTAACAACAAATGGAGAAGGAAGATGGTGGATAGCGACCGATAGAAAAATGATAATAAATTTAGCCGAGATCCCTTAAAACCCCAATTTGCTATAAACACCAGCTATTTCAATACTGTTTCTGTTAATAGCTTTCAAATGTCTCAGTTCAAACTATTTCCATGAAATACGTTCATCAGAAAACTCATTAATTTCTTGTTATTTACTGAAAAAGGTTTTGGATTTTCTTTTCCTTCTTCAGAAAGCAATCGTAGAGCTATGTGATCCATTGTCTTAGATCAAATGACTGTAACAGCTGGAGCAGGCATTCAAATATTTGTTTTTCTTTTATTTGTGAACTTCAGTAACTTGATGTTTCTTGGTCATGAGGGGATCCAAGTTTGCATATTTAAAAGAAAATTCAGAATTCCCACAAAAAATATTTTAAAAATTCAGATTTCTGCTGGTTTCCTGCAGATAACTAGAAAGTTTGCCAAGTTTCTGCAAAACAAAAACCACAGAAGCTTATGCAAAATTTTTGGTATTCACCCCTCAAATCTGCACTGAGATCTTTTTTAAAAATAATAAAATGAAATATAATAAGATAAAATGAAAACTAGCACATCAGCACTGGGCAAGAAAAACAACAGAAGGAATAGATCTAATCATTCACATGATCAGCAATCCCATGAAAACACTAAACTAAACCATTATACATACACAGGGGACCTCCTGCAGACCTGTACAGGTCTCGTGCATCCTCTCAGGACCCTCGGAGAGTTCCTGTGAGCTTAGTTGATCTGGAGGACCTTGCTTTCCGGGTGTCCTCCAGCCCCTTGGGTTCTTACACTCTTTCCACCTCCTCTTCTGTGGATTCCCTGAGCCCTGATGGGAAGGATTTGATGGACATATCCATTTAGGGCTGGGTGTTCCGGGACCTTTCACTTTCTGCATAATGTCTGGGCTATGTTTGCTCCCATCTGCCCCAGGAGGAAGCTTCTCCGTTGAGATCTGAGTGAGACACTGATCTCTGAGTATAGCAAAATGTCGTTGTATTGAGATTATTACATTGAACTAACAGGCCATGTGAATAACTTGTCTGCTAAAAAGTAAGTAAATTGATAAAAGCAAACTCTTGGAGAGATAGAATGGAAGCAACATCACTTACGCTGTTGATGGAATGTTCCAGTCTTTTACTCTTTACTTTTAAGACAATTAAGCATAGCTCTCATAAACTTAAAGTATATTTTAGATTCATGATACATATTCCAAATTCCTTAAAATTTTTCACGTATCAGGTAAAATCATCCGAAAAGCTAAGAAGTTCTTCATAATAATAAAATAATAGTAAAAATAATTGTTATATTTATAATTTTAAGAAATTAAGTATAGTTATGCTACTTTTCAATGCTTCTGAATATCTAAGATACTTACAAATCACCACTAATTTCCTTGCCATCAAAATAGAAATTGCCCGAGAGCTGAAGTGACTGCTTAGCAGTGAGGAGCCTGCACTCTCTTGTAGAGGACCCAGGTTTGGTTCCCAGCCTCTACCTCAGGAGGCTGATACCAGTGTGTAGCTTCAGCTCCAGGGGATCTGAAACCACCTTCTTGCATCTGCACACATAGGCGGCATATTCTTATATACAAATGAAGATAAAAATGAAGGTGAGTTTTCTTAAATATTGTTTGTGATAGGTGTTTTTGCCTAGCAAGTAACATACAGGCATTGACAAAAAAAAAAAAAAAAAAAAAAAAACAAACCTATACCGCAATAATGTTTGCCAAATAGACATACTTTTGCATCATTGGATATCATTAGCGTGGTTCAAGGTTCTCAGGCACGCCAACTGACTTTTCATAATCGCACGTATTAAAAACATCCATTCTTCTTTCAATTCAACAAACGCATCGAGCAATCACCTTCTGACTGATAAGAATACAAAGAGAAAAGTGAGATTACTCCCTTCAGCACGGGAACGTCTAAATGGGACATCAGAGATAAATAAAGACTCTCGGCGGATGTCAACTTAGCCCTGCTGTAGGCAGTGGGAAGCACCTATCAGAAATCTACCCAGAAGTTTGTGGGAAGATGCGGGGTTGCTAGCAAGGTGCTGTTTTAAAGAAATGTGGCGATCGTGACAATGACTGCTCAGTTTCTTTCCTAGGGTTCTGACCCTTCTGTTAGTTCTCTGAGAATTCTCAGAAGTAAAAAAATGGGCTTGCAAACAGAACTTGTTGTGGGCCAGAGAGATCTGAGAAGAGGGTCAGACCCTTGTGGTAGGGCATCGGTGTCCCTGCATTCACTGGTTTTGTGTGTCAACATGATACAAGCTAGAGTCACCAGAGAGGATGGATCCTCAGTTGAGGAAATATCTCCATAATATCAGGCTACAGAACACTTTATTAATTAGTAAACAGTGGTGGAGGGCCCAGCCCATTGTGGGTGGTCCTGGGTTCTATAAGAGAGCAGGCTGAGAAAGACATGGGGAACAAACCAGTAAGCAGCACCCATCCATGGTCTCTGCACCAGCTCCTGCCTCTAGGGTTCCAACCTTGCTTGAGTTCCTGTCCTGACTTCCTTCAGTGATGAACAGCAATATGGAAGTGTAAGCTAAATAAACCCTTTCCTCCCCAAGTTGCTTTTTGGTCATGGTGTTTCATTGCAGCAATAGAAACATTAAGAGAGCTGATGTGTTCCAAGCAGGGAATGGAGGGGCAGATTTGCACCTTGTGAGAGAAACCTGTTCATCCTGTCGGGCCCCCATCATCCCTGCCTCAAAGGTGAGAGCAGGAGGGGTCAGCATAGCTGGAGAGCAGGCAAATTCAGTGTCCTGTTAAGAGAGCTTTCTGATGTGTTCGGGGTAACATTGGTGCTTAGGGACAACCTGACACTCTGTCACCATAGCATGAAAGCTCCCCGAAGGAAAGCACTAGAGCTCCTTCAGCTTTCGAGTTTATAGGTCAGCGGAGTTAGCTGAGTTGAGTAGATGTCACAGGGCATGGGACAAAAGCATCCATGGGCAATGATGGGTATGAGTTAGCCACATGTGTAGTTGAAGTCACAGTGTTGGGGGCTTTGGTCTCATACCCGCTGTCCCTGACTTTGGAGTATACATCATATAATGCCTAGATTGTGGTAGCAATGTCCTGGCATGTAATAAGTGTTCTACAAAGGAGGAAGACCACAATTATAATTCCTTTTTTCCTTCCTTCTTTAGTTCCTCTGTTTTTCCCTCCCTCTGAAGGGAAGCATTTTAACTACTAGCTTAAATTGTTCCTCATTGACTCTAGAAATGTATTTTTTATTTTTTTTTTTTAATTTAGTTTTTAGTTTTTGAAATTTCCAGGTAAGACTATGCAAACAGGAGAGAAAGGCAGAGGCATTTCACCAATGTCTGAAGATCACGAACAGTAGGCAGATGCATCTGAAAACTCATCCCAAGCCTGGGTGGAGGAGCAGCCTGGGACAGAGACCAACACGATGTGGGTGGCTGTGTGTGGCAATGGTGGCCACCCTGCACTGCAGCAGAGTCATCCCAGGGTGCTCTGTGGCTGCTCTTTCCATAGCCAATTCTGAGCCTGCAGCACTGGAGATATTTCAAGCAACCAAGTTACTCTCAAAGGGAAAAAACAGGCAATGAAGAGACCAGCTGGGTCAGGATGTTGAAAAACAGTCACATTGGGTAATGGTTTGACTTGAACATGTCTAAGTCTGTCTCTCTTTTTGTCTTTGTTCACCTTTTTCTCTCCCACCCAAGCTGAAGAGAGACTTTTAACACCAAGCAAAGTCTGAGTGTTGTTAAATAAGAAGCCCCAGAGCCGATGGAGCTACATTTTATTTTCTCTGAAATACAACATGGATCTGCAAGCAGGACATGTAGAACTCACATGTCAATTGAGTCAAAAGCGCAAAGGAAAATACCTGTTTGAACATCTGAAAAAATGTACTGAAGTAAAATGAAAGGCTGAGGGAATGGGGCATTTTGCAGTCAACTCACTCATGTGAGCATCATACAACTTTATTGTGGATTAACAGCCCCATATTATCGCAGCACCCTTTTACGCTAATAATAAAGTCATTTTTTTATTCCCAAAGTTCTGTTATAGAATGAAAATATAAGATGTCATTCCATCTTTAAAAGACAAAGGCACAGATTTAGAGCTCTAGAAAGCTCTATTTTGTTTGTCCTTCAGTTATTTACTGGAATTATCAAAAACTATGAGAGGTGAGGAAGATACACACACACACACACACACACACACACTGGATTTGAATGGGCACCCTTGGGTGTTTATCAAAATTCTACATACAGACCTTTCACCCATCATTCAGGCCAAGTTACTGCAAATAGAGCTGTGAGTCTTGCTGCATCCTCATGCACACTAAAGGCAACAGTCCTCTGATTATCTGAACTCTAACACCTGTGCTCGAGAACGCAGGTCAAACCTTACAGGCGTGCAGTCAGCTTTGAGCTTTCTGTCTGTAACTGGATGAAGAGCCAGCCAATCCTGGGTGGGAACTGACCTCAAGGTTTTGTCATTTTTCCTGTGGCCACCTGCATCTAAACTAATCCATCTCTACCAAGTTTAATACACTGAGGGAAGAGGAGGGGCATGCCAATGAATTGAACGGAGAGTTTTGTCTTCCAAAAAGAACCTGTTAAGAAAACAAAACGGTCTTGAAACACACATGCACACGCAGATGCAAGGTTTGGCACGAAATAAAAACTAATGAGGCCAGGAATGTTTTTCTTCAGACTAGAGTGCTTATTAAACATTCCAAATAAATCTAATGAAAAGACTTCAGGTGTGACTTTGTGCCTGAGTGGCATGGACTGTTTTTAAGTTTAAGATGTGAAATATTGCAAGACATTTTTCATAACACATTTAGTCTCCAGAGAGTGAGACCAGTGAGGAATTATCCAACTAAGATAGATTCTGCTTTTGAAAAATGTCCCTATTTACTCTTAATTCAGCGGTAGTAAAATCCACTCTTTTGAGCATACACTCAGTGTTTTGTTAAGGGATAGGTCATTGGCACAGCAAGGTGCAGGTGATTCCAACAACTCAATACTCCCTCACATCGATCCTTACAGTCTGCCCCTTCCCTACCTGGAGCCACTGATCAACCCCATGATTCTATCTTCTTAATTAAAGCATGAAACATCCTTGAGTAAACTGAGTAAAGTGTGACATGATGGGCCATATGTTAAGTAGATTTTTTTAACTTGATATAAAAAACAAACCCGCCAACTTACATTCTAACATGGTCCCAAACTTTGTGTCCTCATTAGGGATTTATTAAAACTTCAGGTTTCCTTCATCTTCACCAGGACCAGAAGGCAGCCTATTTCATTATTATTTTAAATTTAAAAATTAATTAACTAAAAATAATACATAAGAAAATAAAATAAATGTGTTTTTTCCTGAGAAATACTATTAGTAAGAGGTAGGAATTATCCAAAGTGACTGAGACTTTTACCCGAAAACCTACGCCTATGGACATTCCTCCAAACCCCCAGCATGTTGTCAGAGTAGCAATGGGCCTACCTACACTCCCATAGCTAAAATGTATGAGTATGCACATAAGTCTGCACATAAGGAGTGAAAATACCTGAAGTGAATCCCATAGCTGAGTGGTTCACAGCACCTGCAGCCCAGGTGTTGGAACAAGGCAGCTCCAAATAACTCAAGACAGAAGAGAGGAGA
>NW_022196910.1:53373595-53395398 GCF_008632895.1 Mastomys coucha
AAGAGAAGAGAAGAGAAGAGAAGAGAAGAGAAGAGAAGAGAAGAGAAGAGAAGAGAAGAGAAGAGCAACATGAATGAAGCCAGAGTTAGAATAATGGACAGAGAGACACTGCAGGTTATCATAGATTTGCTCATTTAATAAAGGGACCAAGATTAAGACAAAGTATGGATGAAGATGGAATCAGTAATTTGGAAAGCAAAACAGAGATGATATTATAATTTTTGTTACTAGAATATAAAAGTTTCTCAAAAGTTATCACCAAGTTTAGCTCTTTAATACATGGTAAGTATTCATGTTCTATCATTTGATGATGCCCCAGAGAGGAAAAATTCCTAACGATGTAGGCCAGAGAGATCTGAGAAGAGGGTCAGACCCTTCTGATAGGCATCGGTGTCCCTGCATTCACTGGTTTTGTGTGTCAACATGATGTTAGATAAAGATGTGCACAGTTGAACAATGTATTCCTCATCCCGTTCTTCAATTGACTTCTGAAGATTTGCTTCTTTATTTCGTGTGTAAGTGTTTGGACTGCAAGCATGTCTATGTACCACATGTGTTCAGGGCTCACACAGGCCAGAAGAGAGGAACTGGAGTTATAGAATGTTGTTAGCCTTCATGTGGATGCTGGGAACTTAACCCAGGTCCTCTGCAGGCACAAATGCTCTTAAGTTCTGAGCCATCTCTCCAGATACATGCTCTTGAATCTTTGTTTTTGGTCCCATGAGTATGAGCTGCCACATCTTTATGTCCCTGTAGCTGAGCAGGAGGGAAGGTTGGGAGCTTCATAGTCTCTAAAGCTCACAGATTAAATCTCATGGTGTTAAGAAGTAAACCAATCTCACTGAACCTCATCTTCCTCATCTATAGAAAGATGATTCCCTCTGCAACAATATTACCTAGCACAGAAGACCTTACTGCTGATTAGACTGCATGCCAAATACTGAATGTCTCACATGTTGTCTGTCACAGAGCAATCATTTAGTGACCAGCTTCCGTATGTTTTTCAAAACATGCATAATTTGCATCACCTGCTTTTGGAATTCACACCACTTGGTGAAGACACTCTGGCTCACAACTAGAAAAATCCCCACCAGTCAAATATATTTGGGATAGATTATGCTTGGATTACCAGGCCAGTGGACAAATGTACAAGAGCACATAATTTATTGATACAACTCTATCCAGAAAATGTGGCTGCCTAAAGATAACAAGAGTGAAATTAAAGTGCTGGATCTGAGGGAGAAAAATAATGGACTGGGAAAGATAGATATTGAATAGCCAAGGTGTGCACAATAAAAGACTGCAAATAGTTCAGTCCTAAGAGAAACATATGCCACACGCCTCCTCCCAAAGCTTGGGGATCACTGGTGCTAAGAGGCAGCAGTAGAGCCAGAGGTGGTGAGTTACTCCAAGGAAACATCTGGAAACAGCAGGACAGTACACATATGAACCCACAGTGATTACACGCAAAACCCTGCACAAGCCCAACCCCCATGGAGAAGGAAGATGGATGCACAGTCATGCCTCTAGCCATTGGGCAACTGGACGCTGTTAGCCATTTTAAAAGGGTCATTTTTCTCTAAGAGAACAACCTCTGGTAAGTCAACCATGCTCCAGTGGAAGACTACACATCCAAGAATATGTGGAACAGTACAAATTAGTCTTGAAACATCTTGGGGAGAAGGGAGACACCAATTAGATGAGGAAGGATGAGTGGATCTGGGTAAAGTTGTGGCGGTGAATGTGACCCAACTTTATTGTACAAAAATTGAAACTCTCAAAGAACTAGTAAAAAAAATTTTTTTAAGGATATGGATCTAGGAGAAAAGGGAGGTAGCGGGTAGTGGGAGGAGAGGAAAGAGGGGAAACTGTGGTTAGGATGTAATATATCAAAGAAGAAAGAGAAAGAGATCCAGAGAGAGAGGAAGGCAAGAGAAGAGAAGAGGAGAGGAGAGGAGAGGAGAGGAGAGGAGAGGAGAAAAGAGAAGAAAAGGGAAAAGAGAAGAAACTTCAAGTGAATATGAAAAAGGAATGTGCATGAAATGGGACCTGGGCTTACAGAAAATAAGCTTCATTTTCTTTAACTTTTTTGCCTATGCATAGATAATACAACTGATACAGATTATCTTATTTCTGCGAAGTACTGGTTTGGGGGGTAGCACATCGTTCATCCGCCGTGATCTAGATTAGTGGTTCTCAACCTATAGATTACGACCACTTTGGCAGTCACATTTTAGACATCCTGAATATCAGATATTTATATTATAATCCATAATAGTAGCAAAATTACAGTTATGACATAGCAATGAAATAATTTATTGTTGGAGGTCACTGAAGTATAAGGAACTGTATTAAAGGTTCACAGCAATAGGAAAGTTGAGAAACACTGCTCTAGATGTATCTGTTAAATAATAAGGCTACTACTGTGTCGCTCCAAGCAGTAAAGGCGGGCTTTGTCTGGAATTCTACCCCGAGACAAGTGTGCCCTAGTGGCATTTCATCATGATCCACGAAAACTTTCCATTCCTAACCTTTCTCCCAGGGACCAATGGATGCAATTGCTGTCCCAACAGTCACATGAAAAAAGCAAACACTTAAGTTGAATTTGATTTGGTAACAATGTAGACATCTGCCAATGGTTCAGTGCAAGTCTCATCTACCACACATTAACCTTGATTAGGACACATGGACAGTCTGAACTTGAAGCAATAGCCCTTCTTGACCACTCACTTCTATAGTAACAGTATGCTATCCCAGCCATGCTATCCCAGCCTACCCTAAGTGCAGTGCAATCCTTTAAAAGCTATTTTTTTCTTCATGAAACAAGCATTCATTACATTTACTAGGGTTTGAAATAAAATCTAAAGATGCATCGAACTTGTTTAAAACATAGTCACTGAGGTGAAGGCAGAAAAGATCTTCAAAGTATATTCCCAAGGAGCAATCTCTACTTTCACACTTACCTACTTCACTATTCTGTGCTGGGCATTACTTTCTATCATGATAGAAGTGCTTGGGCGAAGACATGAGCAATGGCCTACTAAAAACGATCTTGTCTGTGTCTCTGGGAAACAGAAAGGGCATGATATTTATCCCAGCATTCCTTCATCATTGAGAGAGGAGTACTCAATGCCAGATGTGTTTCAGGTTTGTTCTATGTCAAAAATTCCATGGCAATACAATTTACCTCCCAGCACAGAGGGCATTGGGGAAAGAAATGAAAACTGGTGTATCTGTCAGACCAGGATCTTTCTAGACTCCATTCAAAGTCTTCTGACTCAGAAACTGCGGTGGGTGTCCTGGGAACAAAGCCATGCAAACTTTTGTGGGTTAGAGACTGTGCCTTGCTGTCGTTTTTATTCCCGGTGCTAAGCACAAATCCTAGGACAGAGTAGACATTCAATACCGATTTGCTAAATTCAATCATTCCACAAATATTTGAGTTCCTTCTACCAGCCAGATGTTGTTCTAGGCACTTATATCCAAGAACAAAAACGGGCAAAAGTTCTGATTTTCAGAGTTTGGAAGCAGAAGGGAGAGCAGTTAAACTGTAATAACAACAATGACAAACTAAACAGCAAGGTAGGAGCTGAACAGCTGCAGGGAAGAAAGCTCTGAGGGATGAAGGTGAAGGGAACCATGCCTAGCGGGAGCTGGGAGCTGGCATGCCGCAGCATTATTAATTCAGGTGCCAGGATAGGTTTCCCTGAGAAGGTAGCATTTGAGAGGTGAGGAAAACAGCCCGATGGGATATCTGGGGAAAACCTCAGGCTACTAGGGCGAAAGAGGGTTGTGCCTGGCATATCTGTCTATGCAAAAGTCTCTCCCAGGCCTGGGCCAGAGAACAAGTCAATATTGTGGAACTCGGTCCTCTGGGAGTGAGGTGGCCACGGCCCTATAGAAATCGGTGTGTTTAGGGTTACCCCACAAACCCTCAGGAGACCAGCACCGTTGGTCTCCCCTCATAGAAGGAAAGGAGAGGGCTCAACCAAATCCTCAACTCAGAGTCCAGGCACTTCCTCCTCCCTCTGGCTCCCTGCGCATGGTCTTGTGCTTCTGGAAGATCTAGGGTATAGACTGGGGGTGGGGCTCCATCTTGGCTGCTGTGGGAGGCCAGCACCCACGCTGGCTGGCGCCTTGGTTATACTTTTTGGTTATGCCTGGGACTGAGTCACTTGTGCTCCCGTGTGTGATCTCAAGAGATTCATTGGTGTACCACGCTGGGGCTTGGGTGGGATGCTTTATATTTGTTCCTGTCTCCCCGGGAAAAGAAAAGGAAGCAAGGTAAAAGCACAAAGTCTGCTCTGTAAGCCAAGAATTCCTTCCTTTACTGTGCATCATCTCAAGCTCCACGGAACATCAGAAAAATCAGTCCTGTGAATACAAACCCTGAAACAACTGTATCCGTAGGACAGCTGTCCCCACGTCCACTCTCTCCAGTTTTAAAGCAGATTCGTAATGCACAGGGTTCGGCACATCAGCGTTCTCTTTGATTCCAGCACAAATTCTTCCTCCAGGATGAGCTATTAATCTGCAGGAGACTCAGCCGTGCCTGGGAATATCGCTCAGTGTAATCAGTTTATATAAATTCCTTTGGCTGTACAAAAGCTTGTGTCAAACAATCAAATCAGCCAAAGCACTAGAAGAATGGAAACAAAACCACATACAAAAATATCAGATAAAAGAACTGCCAAGAGTCAGAGTCTGAGAACATGCAGGCAGAAAGGAAGCATGGATGATGGTTCTTAGTCTGTTTTTTTTTTTTTCCCTCGTGAAATCATTTCAGACTATTTTAGAACCTATACATATTTTCACACCATGTACAGTTGTGCATTTTTATAGTTTCTGGTACTATAATCACACTAGAATTACTGAAGTTGCACCTGAACTGTGGAAAATTCATAAGAATCACCTTTTGATAATTGGCAGTAGCTCATTGAAGGAGCTCAGTTATATTTCAAAAAAAATTCTCTTGAGCTTCAAGTTTTGAGGATACGGTTCAAAAGTAGTTTGGACTATTTTGCAAACATAATCACTTGGATTTATTTCACTTATGCCAGTCTCACCATGGTCTTCCCTTTGTTCTCTGTCCATGAGCAGTATCCTTCCAGTATTATTTAAATATTTACACAGCCTGCATCCTCATAAAGTGATTTCTTGATGGTACTGAGCAAATGAAGTATACCAATTTGGTCAACTGT
Source organism: Mastomys coucha (assembly GCF_008632895.1). Classification (NCBI taxonomy): domain Eukaryota; kingdom Metazoa; phylum Chordata; class Mammalia; order Rodentia; family Muridae; genus Mastomys; species Mastomys coucha. The sequence continues at coordinate 53,378,797 of NW_022196910.1, forward strand.
AAAACCATCTACATCAGTATAATATGTGTAAAATGATCATAAATATTTTAACAGTGAAACCTGTTGTCCCACATTAATTGTCCTACAAATTATTAATCTCATTGTATTGTGTCAATACAGTAAATATTGTATAACAATGAATATATGCACCTTGTGTATTTGAAGCTCACGCTTTGCCAGAGGGTAATTCTGGAAAAATGCACCACCCAAACTCCACATTCATAATAAGAATGAATCTTCTTTTGTGTGTTTTGGATTTCAGTTACTGACCTTGGGAACTTCCTAAATGAGAGGTAGAAACGGGAGCAGACACCGACTGCCTCCACTGGAGTCACTGCACACACTGGTGTTGGCACAATTTCCTGAGCATGCGCAGTTCGGCAGCTGTGCCTCGCGAAGCTCCTGCGTGGAGTGCCAGCTTTTAACCTTGCAGTGCCTATAAAAAACACTATGAGGTCATAGAAGACTGTTGATAAAACAAAGACTCTTAATAGCGACATTTAAAAATGCTAGTTTTAAAGGTGACTTTTTAACTGAAACTAATTTATTTATATCCGACAGATTGTACATTTCATTAATCTCAAAGAAATCAAGGTTTTGGAAGACACAGACTACAGACTGATGGTTTGAAACTTACGCTGTTGGTGGCAGGGGTGCGGCTGCAAGGGTGGCAGAGAAATTGTCTTCGAGGGTGTAGTCATTGTTGCGGGCTGCTCCACTAAATAACCCCATCCATGTTCATGAAAGCAACCCTAATTAAACTCGGTGGGTCACAAACAGAACAAACAGATGAACAAACACATGAAAATAGGAGGGGGATTTGTCGTGGAAAAAAATGGATGAGAAGGGGCCGTGAGGTGAAATGACTGGCGGCGTTATATACACAAGTGCAATTTTCAAAGAATAATCAGTTTTTAAATAACGACAGCAGATCCAGGAGATAATGTTCTTTCTCTTAAGGGATGCTCTTCCCACCCTTCCAGGAACTCTTATGTCCCTGTTCTTTCTCCTTTCTCTTCCCCTTTCCACAGGACATGGCTTTGCTCGCTTCTCTTGACTTTTCTCCTCCTCCCTTTCCCCCTGGCCACCTTTCTCTGCACCACAGCTTCGCTGCTCACTCCTTTAAATGACTGGCCTGCCCGTTCTCACTTTCATTTGCTTAAATGAAAATGCCTCTTGGCAAAGTCTCTCCTCCAGATACCCACGGCCCTCGCGCAAAATGCCTGGAAAATTAATTCCATGTACATTTTAGGAAATATCGCTCACAGCTGCATTTTTCCATTAGAAATGGTTTCAAAGGCTACAGAAAGAAACCACAGCCAAATGAGGCAAAGTTTAAGTGAGAAAACATGTGCGGACCATTAAGCGAGTGACAGGAAAGAGGTTACATTTCCAGAGCAACGGAGACGTTCTGCAAATGCCCTTCAAGCAAACAAGAGCTTTTTATTTATTTTTTATTATTTTTTTAACTTAAAAAAGAATCAGACTGTCAAGGCAGAATTTACAAAACTAAAATTCACATTTAGACTGAAGGATAATTAAGGCTCAACTTCGTAAGCGACTTGTAATCAGAGGCCACATATGCGAAAGTAACTTGAAGCATGTGCTAACGATGAGAGTGCACCAATAGTTCACCTCATTAATTATGATGACCCTTATGACTGACATAGATGTCGCTCCCCATTTTGGCAATAAACGTTTTCTACTAATTTTTTTTTAACATGGCATCTATATAAACTTGACACAAGTAATACAAGATTAATAGCAATGAATCGTCAAAGCATTACCTAATCTTCTACTGTGTTTGAGAAGAAATAAGAGGAAGAGTAGCTATTTTTACAGCATTCCCAATTTCAGAAGAATCTGTATATATAGTCTTGTTCCATATGGGGCTAGCACTATATTTATTTCTTTGGGAGAAATAAAACAGCACGCTCTGTTGCTAAAATACCTTGAAAAGAAAGCAGGACATAGACAGGATTTGTCTGTGATACTTAGCAGCCATTTTGGCTTTGTGAGGCTGAATGCCAATTGTAATCATGGGTTTTCTAAGTCAAGCATGAAGGAACTGATGTGAAATATTAACTTGATAGCCAAGGATGTCTACTAATTAGAAAGACTCTCAAGAGGAGGGGTAACAGGAAAAGCTGAAAACATAATTTAACCCATGGCCGGCCAAACACAGCTTGGTTTAGAGGAGCCACTGAAACCTCTGCCTACCAGCCTGTCAGCTTGACTCGGGAAACTGATGAGAGCTCAGGGCAGTGCCTCCTGAGCAGTGACTTCTGCTGAGAGCTCCTTTACAACTGCATTCTGAAATCCTCCACAGAGGCTAGAGATGGTGAGACAGGCTCCAGTAGTAATACATACATGCATGTATACATACATACATACATACATACATATAGGCATGCATGCATGCATACACACATACATACATGCATACATACATACATACATACATACATACATACATACATACAGGCATGCATGCATACACACATACATACATGCATACATACATGCATACACACACCCATAATTTATTTTTAAAATGTTTCTAGAGTGGAGCCAAAATTCTTGGCAGAAGTCAGAACTTTTTTTTTTTTTTTTTGAGACAGGGTTTCTCTGTGTAGCTCTAGCTGTCCTGGAACTCACTCTGTAGACCAGGCTGGCCTGGAACTCACAGAGATCCACCTGACTCTGTCTCCTGAGTGCTGGGATTAAAGGCATACACCACCAAGCTAGAATATTCTTAAGAGAGCACAGGCTGTATAGGGACTGAGAGTTCAAGGCTGAGCTTCCTTTCGGGCTAAGAATGAGCACATTATCCGCAGTCATAAAAAGAACCACCACTAGATACGAATGCCACACAAGCCTATGTGGAATAAGTACCATCAGCCCCAGCTCTGCTTTCATAAGGTATCCAATACTCAAGCCTATATTTCTGTTCTTTTGCTTCTTTTAAATTATTTTTTCAAAGGATTAAATACTTAAAATTAAATAATGTTATAAAGCCCCAAACTTAAAACAAGCAAACACTCGATTCTGACCTTGTCTTGTCTTATCTAGTCACAGGAGCAACACTTTTGTACTTGTTTAATGGGTCTGGTTTTCTCCATACAAATAATAGTTATACACTAGTTTCTTAAGTTTGACCTATTTGTCATTTTTATTCAGAGCATCTGAGAACCTTTGGTGATTTCCCATGCCTCCTCTATTTTCCAGATGTGGGTCTATTTTAGTTTTTTGATTAAGTTAAAGATTCTAGTCTCTCGAATACTTTGAAGCTAAACTTATATATTCATAATGGGTTTTTAAGGCTCACTCAGATTTCAGCTTGATTGATTTATTTTGAAATCAAAGTGTCCATGTGTGATGTATGTCCCTCTGGCTCAATGTTACCATCCACTGATGATCAACAATATACCTATTCACAAAACTTTGCCAAGTAGTGACATAATTCTACAATTTTTTTAATCTCAAATATATTTGTAAAGATAAGCATATCCCCCATCAATTACTATCTCTCTATAGCCCAGTTTAAACATGAAACTCATCATTTCTTATTTATATAATTAAGCAACACTTAATTGTACTTTGTTATATAATTAATCTAAGACATTTACTTGGCTGTCTTGTTATAATTGCTAATTAATTCCCCATTTTACAACTTTTAATTTACTGTGTTAGGTTTTTTTCCCCAATAATTAATAAAATACCCTTGGCATCTTTACCAGCAGAGGGTTAAAAATATCTCGGGAGTTTGACCTGTGTTCCATAATGCCACAGGGTACAAGAACAAAATTCAAACTTGGAAGTTTGACAGAGAACAAAACTTCTAACTTCTATAAAAACATGTTCATAGAAATAAAAAGAGCACAAAGGAAATTGAGGGTAAACCTACAGAAAACACAACATAGACAAAGCCACATTGAGATGAATGGTTATTCTTTAAAATCTTACTTTTGAAAATATAAAAAGCAATGGAGAAACATAAGTAACAAGTGAGTGTCTAATGAGACAAGAAATCACTGTCAAGGCTGAGGGTGTAGGAGAGCACTTGCCTAGTGTGCCTAAGGCACTAGGTTCAAACTCAGCCCCATCTAGGAGAAAAGAGGGAGGGAGACAGAGGGAAGAGGGAAAATGGATGGGGGAGGGATGGGGAAGAGAAGAAGAGGAGAAGGGAAGGGAAAAGAGAGAGAATTTGTGAACTTGGAGACCAGGATGTTAGAAATGTGTGTTTCCCCCTTCCTAAGGAATGATATTATTTAAGAGGTTGACTGTGACTGAAGTTGGGCCATTATATATATTATTTTTCTAATTTTATAAATGTTTGGCATTTTCCTTAATAAAGACTTTAAAATTACACTCTGTGATTATTTTCAGTTACAGCTGGGTAATTTTGTCTGAAAATATCTTTATTCTTTCTTCATACCAGACCGAGAGTTAAGCTAAATACAGTTTTCTAGCTTGGCAATCATTTTCTCATAACTGGATCTCTCCAGGTCTCGGCATGGAGAGCAGACAAGCTTGGGCTCTCTTTCCTTTGCCTCTGTCTCCTGGGGGTTGAGATAACAGGTGTGTACATACAACCATACCTCAAATTTATTCTTTTTTTGGGGGGGGGGTCAAGACAGGGTTTCTCTGTGTGGCCCTGGCTGTCCTGGAATTCACTCTGTAGACCAGGCTGGCCTCGAACTCAGAAATCCGCCTGTCTCTGCCTCCCAAGTGCTGAGATTAAAAGAATGTGCCATCACTGCTTGGCTCTCAAATTTATTCTTATTCTTACCCTTAAAGAGGGTTTTATTTTTTCATATTTATGTATCTGTGTGTAGAAATGGTACATTCCTATGTGTCACAGTGTGTGTGTGGATAGGTACAGAGTCAATTCTTCCCTTCTATCATGTAGGTCTTGGGACCTCAGCCTCTGGCTTGGCCTGCTGCAGGCACTTTTACATACTGAGCCATCTTACAGGACTTCTTATTCCAGCTCTTAATATACAAACTATTCATTCATTCATTCATTCATTCTTTCTTTCTTTCTTTCTTTCTTTCTTTCTTTCTTTCTTTCTTTCTTCCTTTCTTTCTTTCTTTCTTTAAGAAGTAGCATGGGCTAGAGAGATGGCTTAATGGTTAAGAGCACTGATTACTCTTCCAGAAGTCCGAAGTTCAATTTCCAGCAACCACATGGTGGCTCACAACCATCTGTAATGAGATCTGATGCCCTCTTCTGGTGTATCTGAAGAGAGCAATGATGTACTCACATATATAAAATAAATAAATCTTTTTCTAAAAGAAAAAAGGAAAAGAAAGAAGTTGCATGTTCAGAGACCACAGCCAAATTGGAAACTTCCATCTGGTCTCTCCCCTTGGAGCTCAGGGAACCCTAACAAAGGAGGGGGAGGAGTAACTGTAGGAGCCAGATGGGTAGAGAACACCAGGAGAACATGGCCCATACAATCAACTAAACGAGGCTCACAGGGGTTCACAGAGCCTCCATGGGTCTGACCTAGGTCCCCTGTGTATGTGCTGTGGTTGTGTAGCTTGGTGTTTTTATGGGACTCCTAACAGTAGGGGGTGGGGCTGTCCCTGACTCCTTGCCTGCTCTTGGGACCATTTTCCTCCTTCTGAGTTGCCTCGCCAAGCCCTGGGGTGAGGGGTTATGTCTAGTCTTATTGTATCTTGCTATGTCCTGTTGGGTTGATATCCCTGGAAAGCCTGCTCCTTTCTGAAAGGAAACAGAAGAATAGTGGATCTGGGGGGGAAATGTAGTGGAGGGGCAGGCTAGGAGAAGCAGGGAGAGGGGAAACTGAGTCAGGATGTATTGCATAAGAGAAGAAAAATAAAAAGCAAAAGCAACAACAGCAAAAATCCTCACATAAAACACCCTCACATAACAGAAAGAGAGAGAAAGAAAGACAGAGACAAAGACAGAGAGACAGAGAGATAAAGAGACAGAGACAGACAGAGAGACAGAGAGAAAGAAGAGAGAAGACAGAAGAAAGACAGAAGGAGAGCATGGACATGTTTAGAGTCCTCATGGCTAATCAGGAGATTGGCAACAATTGATTGTACTTTCTGCGAAGTACTCTAAAGCCTTTACTAGGTGTTCTTAGTATGAGTTTAGCACTTGAAATTTGGATGTGTCCATACATGCATTTTAAATGCTTCCTAGGGGTTTATTTTCAATTATTTGTCTTTTTCCTATACCAGTGTCTTTCCTCAGACACCAGGTAACCTTTGGCTGTCATTCATTTCTGCTCTGCAAAGCAGAGCAGACAGGGAAATTGTCTCCAGGAAAACAGCACTGTTAGTTTTCATTTTAAGCTGATGAGAGAGGCAGAGGGAAGGATCCCTGGTGAGGCTCAGACACAGGCATCAGAAAAGCTTTAGTCTCTGAGAGGAAACACTTGTCTCTTGCCAGGGATGGAAGTGAAGAGGGCACCACCAGCCCCAGTAAGATCTTTTGGTGAGGAGCATATCAAGGTCCGGCTTACTGCTCAGGATGCAAACTTACACTTTTTCCTCTCTGTCAACCCAGTATCTCACCCATTAAATATTGTATCCTTGATCTCCTTCAGCCACATTTGGCTATAAAATTGGTAGCAGGCCACATGCTGCTCTCGGCTGGAGAAGGGGATGAGGAGGTAGATCTAATGCTCAACTACTGGTGACCTTCATCCCAGGACTCATGTACTTGACCATTTGGTTCTCAGTTGGTGGCACAGTTTGGAGAACTTTATGGAATTTTTGAAGAAGCCACATAGCAGACTTACAGCCAGGAAGTTGAGCTTGAAGGTACAGGCTGATTCCAGATCCAGCTCACCACCTCAGCTTCCTGACCCTCCGGGATGCAGCAGGCTGTGGAGCAAGTGAGCGCTAGCTGTCAGAAAGTAGTGTCTGGTGATCATGCCTTCCCCGTCACGCTGGGCTGCATCCCTCGAAGCTGAGGAACACTGTCATTGTCCCTTGTTTCATGTTGTCTCAGACACATGAAAAATCCCTAATGCATCATCCTGTCTCCGAGTTCAAACTGCACTCATAACATTCCCAGGAAAGAGTAACTTCTTCTTCTCAGATAAATATTCAGGCACTAATCTGCTAAGTGATGAGAAGTACCACAAAGCTTTAGAGTTTAAAAACTTTGTTGTAGGTTTGATTGTGAAACTGATCAATGAACTCAAATAACATTCACCTTTGTAGTGGGCAACGATGGCACTTGATAGATTAAGACTTTTTTAATAATTTGAAAGTCAATGAGAGAGCTAGAACAACGTAGGGCATTGCTTCACAACACTCAAGCCAACAGAGCTCACTGACGTTAGAAGCATTCTTTTCTGGCATCTAAATACTGCATTAGTCTAGGTAGCTCATGTGAAGACAGAGCACAGAGACAGAGCACATTATTTTCTTCTGTGAAATCATCTGATAACTGACTAGATTTCCAACTGGGAATGTCAAGAATCAATCCAAGTGTCACTGTGTGGACCAGTGACTCAGAGACTGGCACATTCCGCCCATCCCAGTGGGTTTCAGTTGGGGAGCCCAAGCAATGGAGAGTTTGGCTTTCTGGCCATTGAACTTCACCAAGCCACAAGGAAGGTAAGATGGTAAGAAGAGCTGAGTGCTCTTGGCTTAGGTAGGGTCTGGCTTGCAAAACAAACAAACAAAGAATGTGGCTTAGCCTGGTGGCAATGAAGAGCACACAGTGCAGATGATACAGCTGATCACTCAGAGGAGAACTGGATAGGAAAATTAATGAATGACTTGGGATCCTATCTGCTTCTCAAGAGCTGTGCACATTTGTTCCCTTGCATGATCTATCTGTACATCTTTGAAACAAGGTAACAGCAGCAACAAAGGCATAGTTAAACAACCCCTTTCATGAGATAGATGTATGTCTTTGAAACAAGGTAATAGGAATAACACAGTCTTATTTAAACAACCTCTTTTGTGGGACACCATCATTTTTACCACCATTTTAAGGCATTAACGTAGAAAAACAAGGCAAAAATACTACTTGGAATATCATTCTGCTATGGTCTATAAATGGATATGACATCTGACATAAGGTCTCTGGTTCCCAGTAAATGCAATTGAAATGAATATCCACATGCACTCATGTATTTAACAAAAACCATGAATGCACCCACCCATGAGATACTTTTACCATTGCTAATAAGAGTCCTCATTATTTTCTTTTGTGAAATCATCTGATAACTGACTAGATTTCCAACTGGGAATGTCAAGAATCAATCCAAGTGTCACTGTGTGGACCAGTGACTCAGAGACTGGCACATTCCGCCCATCCCAGTGGGTTTCAGTTTATTCCAGAATATGACTCCAGTCCTTTTACAGGGCACTGAACTATAGACAAGACAATTGCAGCTGTAAAATTCCATATTTCTCTTGGCTCTAAATAACAGCGGGGTTTAGTATAAAAGCTGAAATCACTCTAACACTAGATAATGCATTCTATATCTCTAAATAAAAAAAAATTTCTATGAACAAAATAAGGAATAAAAAGAAATATTATTGATTTGTGGTTTATTTACTTAATTCATATGCATTACTATATTCTTTGGGAAAAGTATACTTTATGCATGTATGTGTATAGGCACTAGGTTCATTACTGGTACTTGGAGTCTGGAAGGAGGGGCCAGAGCTCTTGAAAGCAGAGTGAAAGACATGAGGGTGCTGGGGATCAAACTGGAGTTCTCTGGAGTTCTCTGCAAGAACAGCAAGTGCTAACTTCTGGTCCCTCTCTCCCACATCTAAATCATTGTATTCTAAACTTTCATGTAATTGTATATCCCCATGCCAAGTAATTTGGACATATTCATCTTTTCATCTTATAAATATCAAACCAATACTTAGCGTATGTCAACAAACACCCCTGGGGTGTAGTAATGAGGAAGGTAAACCCAATCCTTGCTTTAGAGAATTTATGATCAAAAGAATGAAGACACCAAAACACATCACAGTAGTGTGCTGCAGAAGAAACCAGTCCGACCCTCAGTGTAGAAGTAACTTTATGGGGGGTTTCTGCCTCACTCATCCCTGCTTGACTCCCGAGTAAACAACATAGAGACATCAGGATTTATTTACAGGCTATAAGCCTGAGCTGGGCAGCTCCTGAGACTATTATAAGTAGTATTAATAGCCATATAAATGCCCATTACTTCGCAACTGTTTGGATTCATGTGTGTTCTCAATGCAAGGTTCTATCACCTCATGCTCATGGTCCATCCTGCCTCATGGTGACCTCCTCCTTCCCCTGCCTTTTTCTTTCTCCTTGTGGTCTCAACCTAAGACCTCCTACTCTATCTCAAGTCCAGCCTTCCTCTCTCTCTTCTGCCCAATCACAGGTTTTAGTCTTTATTGTCCAGTAGGAGATTTCTGGGATGCACTTTTTACAGTACATTGGTCAATATAATGCCATATTTAGGTCTCAACCTGATCTTGGGGCTCAGAACTCAGCAACTGAATACAGAGTGCACAGGGCCCACCCCAGCTCCTCGGTGCAGACCCTGGCAGGTGAAAGCAACTTGTACAAGGCAGTATCAGAGCGGGCCATTGACTATGTCTGAAGCACAGAGGGCAAGAGGCACGGTGCTGATGCGAGAAGAGGCACAGCAGTGACACTCGGATTTAGTCAAAGGCAAAAGAAGGAGTTTGGAATGGAGAAGAATGTGAACTGTGTACACTGCAGACAGGTCACAAGGGCTGACTGAAGGCCTGTAAGAGTGATGTGGCCCTGGCAGGCACAAGAGTGACACAAGACTGGGCAGGGAAGATTCTAAGCAGCAAAGGTGGAGGTGACTGACCGGTGTTTGGTGGTTGTACCACAGCTGATCCGTAGGGGATGGAAAGAAGATTTAAAATGTTCAGCCATTGTATGTGTATATACATATATATTAAAGGGAATGAAGCTTGATGTAATCATACTATAATCTCAAGAATAAAAGAAATAACTTAAAAATCTTAAGTAAAGGCTTCTTGTGATTTTACAGGAGAGGAGATGAGAGGGATGGAGAAGGTGCCAATGTTTCTGGTTTCGGCTGGAAAAAGAGAATGGTAAGCACACGTCATCCCTTCCTTCATAGACTAGTGGAAGAAAAGTGGAGTTCTGGGAAAGGGATGTTGGTGCTAACCATTTGATGGTGCTGGCAGAGGAGATCTGGGTGCAGATGTTGAGTATCACCCCGCATCCTGTCTTTAGTAAAAGGAGAAGGCCAGGACAGTAAAACCTAATAACTACCCAGAGCAATGATGCAGAGAGTCCTGGGAGGAACACTATGCTGAGAGACAGGAGAAAGGGAAAACCAGCCAAAGAAAAGAGGCTCTGAGCTTCCAGAGGGGCGGAGACAGACAGGAAAGCCCTGGGGCTTAGAGCCAGAGGTGAGGAATGCTGGGAGGGTGAGTGGTAAGTGCTACTGAAAGAGGAAGTCCAGGGAGCCTGGGAAATGGCTCTGTGGGCTCTGCTCAGGGCAGGGCAGGAAAAGAGAGGTGAGAAAAACAGACACTTCTGAGGCTGAACTGAGAGAGACTGAGGTGTTAGGGCCATCGGGGCAGGGGCTGCTGCAAATGGTCTTCTTTCCCCGTGTTTCTAGATGACAGATACAATAAGGATTATTTTTAAGTGCTAGGAGAGGAAAACCAAGAGAGCAGAAGCAGACAGTCTGAGGAATAAAAAGGATAAAAGTAAGTGAAGAAAACAGGAAAAGAGCCAGCACCGAGCAAAGATGTGTGTACCTCAGCTCCACTGTCACCATAGACGAAACCCTGAATTCACTTGGTTCTGAAGGAACATAGAAAGAGATCATCATCGGTATGTGGGGGCAGGGAGGTCAGTTTAGGGCTGCGTGAATAAATGAGCTTTATAGACAAAAAGGTATAAAATAGTTACCGAAGCTGGACACAGCAAAAATGGGACTCATTATTAAATGAAAGGGAAGACTTCCAATTTACTCCAATTGAGCTGCTCGGCCTCCTCCTAAAGTTTCTACGAGGTCATTTCGCACCTTTATGACCATCGCCTGCTGAGTCTGAACTCATAAGCAAGTCTGTGTTTTCTTGGTTTTCTTTACCAGAGGGCCGATGACTTATCTGGAAGCAGAACTTGTTGCTCACTCAGCCAGATTCAGTTCTCAGACATCCATAGAAAAATGGCCCAGTGAGCTCACTTCCAGTCACCACATGCTGCTGCCAGGAAAATTTCCAAACCAAGAGGACAAGGGAGAGGGACGGCTCTCTCTGTTCCCAGTGCAGTCATCCTGCCTTCTTTCATATACATGCTTTGAAATTATCAGTTGATTTGATGCTAAGACCACGATAAAGGGAGCATGCCCTTGGTTGAAGGCGGAAGCCCACCCAGTGCTGAGTGCTAAGGAGAGGACCTTGGGAAGAGGAAGACAGTATGGTCCAGCTCGTGTCCATAGACTGTCAGGTCTTTACCCCGAGGAATCAGACTCACAATTTCATGATAGGTTCTCATTCAACTACTCCTTTATAAAAAAAAAATTCCAAGGGTGTGGGGGTACAAGTGATGAGGCATACTGAGGGGTCAAAATGTTTAGTTCAGGGTTGTATTAATTTACTGTAGAGCAAAGAAGAGCCACGCCAATAGACAAGGTAGCCATTCGAGCCTTCTGGTCATAGTGACAAAACTTAAGTAAAGTTCATGTCAGGAAAAGGCTCCCAACCAGTTGTTGACCAACTTGCCTATGAAGGATGTCTTTATTGTCCTAACTGGAAAGAGTGTGCTGTTAGCTAAGCCCCGGGAAGATTCCATTCAGGTGAAGCATAGGGAATCAATCAAATGAAAGTGACTTAGTATCTTGGTTCACCTAGCAGATAAAAAACTTCTCTAAGGATACAGGAGTCTGATGCAGACAGAAAAAACTCAAAGCTTTCCTGGTCACAGTTAGCAAATGCACTGGAGATGGAGTGAGAATCCTGGAGTAGCTTCCAACCTAACGTGTGAGACTAGGAACATGTCATTTAACTTTTCTGTGTTGAAATAGGCACAGTGTCTCAAGACATATTTTCAGAGTGGTTGACGACTTCCAATGAGTTCCAAACCTTAAGGTGCTTTGTAAGCTTGAAGCTGTTTCAGAAGGTATATTTTGTTTAAAGTGACCATTTTGGAACTTATAGAACAGCCTTGGAAGATGGAATTTTTAAAAAGACAATAATGAAGACATTGTCAACATGGCTGAAAGGTAATGGGCAAAAATTCAAAAAGAAAGAAATGAAGGGAGAAAGAGAGAGAGAGAGAGAGAGAGAGAGAGATACAGAGGCTGTCTAAAAAACAAACAAAGCAGAAAAGGACAAAACCAAGTCAGGGCTCCCAATTTAATCACTGCCGAGTTGATGCAGCATTTTGACAAAAAAATTCTAGTGCAAACTGCTGAGGCCTCTTGGCTTCACCTTGGGATCCTGTTTCAAGGGTGTGGTACAATGTTCTTCTTGTCTATCTCTTCTGGTGTAAACAGTTCAAACATTCCATTTGCCCCACTTACATAACATTAGTGTTACAAATTGGCATGCAATTTCACTCAGAACAAGGGTTAAGCACATGAAAACTGTATCATTTTCTACCACCTAATCAGTAAAGAGGTAAGTGTCCAGGAACATACTGCATTCACAGTGAACAGAGGGCCTGAGTTCCTCACAATGCTGGCAAACACTGGAGAAGGCTTGCCACCAGGGTACCACAGCTGGTCAACAGCTGTCGAGTGCACCCTCATCAGATATGTTCCCTGGGAGCACTGGGAGTCCATCCTAGACTTACAGGCATGTGCTGAGGCAATGGCCTATGCAGAACACCCTGTAGCTTGTAGAAAAGACAGAAATTTAAATGTCTCAAGGTTGGAAAAATTAATGATAGAATATCAAGACAATGAAAATGTAGCTATATCTAAAAATTAATATTTTTATGTGTTGATATAGGAAAGTCTCAAAGATGTGATGTGGTGTGAAAATCATTAACATGTATGTGTACATGTGTGTCTATATGTGTGTATTGCATGTATGTGTGTGTGCATATGTGCATAATTGTGTGCATGCATGTAAGAATCTAATGCCTGTGAAAAGGAAGCCAATAAATAAACATGTAGATATGAGAACACCCCTGAAAGGACCAAGAGATGAAGGGCAGTTTCCTATGGACAAGAGTAGGCAGGAGACGTCTGTCTGGGGATTTTGGTTTTTAAACCACGTAAATGTACCATTGTTTCTAAAGTGAAGAAGTCAGTCTATTATGAAATTATTCTCTTGGAAGTATATTTTGTCACCAAGTGCAGACTGTGTCATGACCATATCCACAGCTTTGGCACCTAGCCCAGGGCAGAGCATGGAATGCTGGATCAACAGTACTTGCAAATAAATGGAGCAATCAAGTCCCACACATTAAGCATGGGTGACAGAGGAGCAAACACACTTGCTTTGTTGCTTCAGCAGAGTTCCTTGTATGGTAAACTGTGTGATAAACGGCAGAATGATTCCTGAGAAGGATGTGGCAGAAGAAAGAAAGAAAAGAAGTCAGGGAGATGGGAGCTGAGGTGAATCCAGATTCCAGACAGCAATTCCTCATGTTAGCAGGCTCTCATTCTCTAGAGCTTTCTAGAGTTGACCAACTAAGGTTGGGTAGACAGACTGGGAGGGAAAGACAAAAGCAGAGAGAGCCCCACAAAGCAGATTTCAAGTAGAATCAGTTGGTTTTCTCTTAAAAAACAAAGATGATTGGGGATTTATTTGGTTTTAAGTAAGCATTTGGCTTATGGTCCTTTTTAAACTGGTTGCAGATTTTAAGTCTTTCTTTCATAGTTTCTTTTAAATATTTATTTGATACTGTTTTCATCTCCAAGGTTCAAAGTAACCGGCCCACTTAAACTCACTCGAATTAGTAAGCGATTAACGGTTGTTATATTCCATGGCTTAGAGAGCTGACTTGGCTGTACGTGGGGTCTCTGAGGGTCTGCAAAACTCCAGTGGACATTGGAAACCCAGACATATGTTGCCTGACTTAACTGACCCTCAGAATGATGTGGGTATCAATCCGTCAAAATCTGCCCCCAAGTGTGGCTAATCTGCAACAGAATTGAAGAGAACTTTCCCTCTCTTAACTGATTTCATCTAGCCTTTAAAATGTGGAGGGAAACTATTTTCAAAATCAAATGAGTACAGGATATATTTGAAAAGCTTTTCTATTGAAGACTGCAAAAAAACAAAACCAAAACCAAACCAAACAAAAACAAAAACCTAGATCCATTAATTTTCTCGCCTTTTGGAAGGGTAGCCTACAAGGCGTTCTCTTTACGTATACATTCTATAATACAGAAGCTGCATGTTATAAGAAACCTCAACTTGCTTCACAGCAAGTCACTGCACAGAAGACACCAGGGCTAAGATAACTTGCTGCTGGGGCTCAAGGCTCCCAGCATCTGCTCAGAAAGACTTTTAGGCTATTCACTTTGCCCCACAACAATTGTCTGGACATTATAAACTAGTCATGATCAAGCATGGAAAAATGAACCATTTGCATTATATAACATAGGCAGGCATAATGCCCTGTAGACTCATACACTAGCAATGGCAACAATTCACTGTAACTCCATGTGACAATGTTGACTGACCTTAGCAACATCATCAAGTGCAAACAGAAGTTCTCAGAAAACTCACACAGCTTGAAGCTCTTTTTTAAACATACTTTTTCTAAACAAAGATGCATACTGTTTCATTTACACACACGCGCACACACACACACACACATGCTCACATATATGCACTCATACATGCACACACGTAAGGAAACATGCACAAGAAACAGGAGCATGCACACATGCACACACATGTATACACACACTCATACACATACACACATATACACACACACACACAAAAACATATACATGTGAACACACCATTAAACTGAAGCAGAAATCAAAAGAAAGCACCTCATGGAATTCAGGATGGCCCTTTGCCTCTGAAAAAGGAGTAGAGGAGGGGTCATTGGCACATAAATAGAAGGGAATGGGTGTTTAAGTTCCAGCCCAGTGTCTGGGACACACAGTTTTAGCATTCATCATTGTATTGAAATAAAAGTTAGCTGGGCAGTGGTGGCGCAAGCCCTTAATCCCAGCACTTGGGAGGCAGAGGTAGGTGGATTTCTGAGTTTGAGGCCACTCACTTGTCTACAGAGTGAGTTCCAGGACAGCCAGGGCTACACAGAGAAACCCTGACTCGAGAAAAAAAAAAAGTATTTAAAACTAAACCAGAGATGAGCATACCAACCAAAATAAAATATGTATGAAAATATATTATTTGGTGTGTTAATTAAAGGGAAAACAAAAACAAACAAACAAACAAAAAAAAACCAAATCCTAAATATCTGTGCTGATGCCGGTATCCCAAACTCAAATAAGATGGGAACAGAAGATTGTAATGGAAATGGTTTCTATTACTTGCTGAGGAGTTCTATGAGCTTTTTCTTGATGAGCAAATACACTCTACTTTTAAATAAGCATTTCTATGGTGGTGGAGTTTAATGTACTAATGGCTTGTGTTTCTATCTCACATACAGCCTGAGACTGAAGTTGTGATCTTACAGATACAGAAATATCTTTAGCATTTCAATTGAACAAGACTTTGATAAGAATAATCAGCCATGAATAACAGCTTTCTTGAGATACCCGTGGCCTTGTTCTTCTCTGTGAAGCTTAGGCATAAATTCGGTTCTCCAGAGCAGTCTCCAGTGAAGGTCTCGCCCCTAGATTCCTCCTGGCCTCACTGATTCACCTGAGGACTCCTCTGACTAAATAATAAAACCCATAACAAACAAACAATTTGCTCCCTAGGGGCCTCTTTTTCCCATAAGAACAGCTTGCATCTGTCTCCTGTTTATCTCAACACTGTGGAGAATGCAGGACAAAGATGATCTTAGAAAATTCTAAAAGGATGAAAATTGGTTCCAAAATGTGGCAAGTGTATGAGCATGTGCTCAAAATATATGCAGGTTCTTTAATATTAATGCTCATGCATAATTCTTAATATTCACATGCTGCTTTTAATTTGTATCAATCTGTAGTAATATTTATAACAATCAGTGCTCTTTTGCTTACAGGAGTAGCCCACATTTGCCTTTACAAATGACTAATTTCTTTATTGAATGCAGTTTTAAAAGTTTGAAAATAATCTCAAACACATGCATTAATGTAAAGCAGTCAAAGTTTATGTGGGTAATATGTGAATAAATTAATGTAGGTTGAATTCATTCCGACACAAATGTTCAAGACTGTCTTAGTACCCCTCACTGCCAGAAAAAGGAACTTAAATATGCAAATCACCTACAGCTAAGTTAACTTGATAGTCTTCTTACTAAAAAATAATTACCAGTTCTCCTGCCTTCTACCTTGAGAAACAATCATAAAAAGAATCTTCTGTGTGTTTGTGGAACTTACAGCTGATGGACAACTGAAGCAAGTGAGCAGGTGACTCACGTGTCAACGGAACAAAAGCACCATCATGAGGGTGATGGGAAGATGCCCAGCTGCTTCCTGAGGCAGGCAGGCAGGCAGGCAGGCAGGCAGGCAGGCA
>NW_022196910.1:53395739-53402262 GCF_008632895.1 Mastomys coucha
GGCAGGCAGGCAGGCAGGCAGGCAGGCAGGCAGGCAGCATCGACTTAAGGCCTGAGGAGTGTGCACGGGAACAAGGACTAGCAGGTGTGGATACCAGAAGAGAAAAGTGCTTAGCCCCTTAGTGAGCTCCACAGAGATAGATAGAACAGAGCTAGACAGAAGAACTGGAAGTGGCAAGAAACGAGACTGAAGAGACAAACAACAGATCACGAAAAGGCTTGCCTCTGAAGCTCAAACTCCTGCCAGCGGGAAATGGAAATGGATGTTTGGAAGACTCTCAAAGGGAACTAATACATAGCAAGATACCAGAGCATACACAAGTCAGTTTCCCAACAAAAGATGGAGGCTGATGCATAATGAGACCACAGATGAGATCCTAAGAGAAATAGTACGCACTAAGTCACCTGGATTCCCTTCCACAGGCAACCAGGAAAGATAGAGTGATGCTCACATTTGCATTATAAATGGAGGTGCTTTTGGGATGCAGGCGGCTAAGGATGGAGGGTAGAGATTGGACCTGTCTCCATGACAGAGTATAGAGAAGACAATAATGAAGGGACAAAAAGCTGTGGGAGGAAGAGTCGCTCTGGGAGCCACGTTTCCCATGACGACGGCAGAGGCCAGGTCTCTCCTGAGCTCTGCAGCAACTGACCTAGCTTCCAGACTTGCTGAAAACCCATGGCATCCATGGCTGGGATTCAGGAAGGGAGACAGTCCCAGATGTTGGTCCACTTGGAGAATTGGAGATTAGCTACTACCTCCTGCATAGTTCTGTGTGGTCCCAGAATTCACAAAACAGAACTGCTAACCAATGCCCATTTCCAGCAGCAGGAATGCTGTCTGTTTCATTTTCAAACACTTCCTGGTTGGCCATGACCTGTGACCTTGACTGTCCCCATAATTGGATGTAAATTTATTAACACCTTTGAGTCCATTGCCTGAAACTCTATGTCTTGGCCACCACCCAAGCCTTTCATCCTGCTCAGTTCATCTCATGCTGTGAGTTGCTATTCCTTAAAAGCTTTGTGCAGCTCTCGAGTTTTTGGACTGCTATCTGTTTCTCTCTCATGCATTCTTTCATTAAAATTGATTTCTGAATGAAGAACAGACTTTTAGGGAGACACCAGAACCTGAGCAGCAGAGGTAGGGATGAGCATAGCTGAGATCTGAGAAACGTTATTTTAATTGCAATTTAAAGCCAAAAGGCAAAGACTTAGCAGAGAGCTGGTTTCATTACAGTTGTTCCATGCATGAAATGAACCATTACACACTGGAAAAGAGGAAATCACTCTAGAATGGCTTAGTTATAACAAACACAATGAGTTCCAACAAGCTGTTTTTAGTCCCATGGCCAAAAAACGCATTCTGTCGACATTTAGAATTTTTTTTCTTGATGCAGCATTATATTTTGAAATGTTATTTCACATTGTGCTCTCTTCCTAGAACATCTTTGCATTGAATAATGAGAGAAATGACCAGCTGGTCTCTAGTAGTTACAAAGCTCTTTAGAGGAGGCAGCAGGATGCTGGCAGATGGTAATTTTAGGTGGAGGTCTCACTAAGAATAGGTTTGTGACACCTTGTTTGTGTAGAATATACAGCCTTGCATTTCTGAGAGGGCATGGTAGTTTATTGAGATAGCGATTTGTATTTTGATCTCAATGTAGTCTTGTATTCCTTCACTGAAATGAGAAACTATTTTAGGTTCAGTGGATTTAAAGTATAAGGCCAAGAGAAAGGTACTCAATAAAAGCCTTTCTTCCTAACTGTTGATTTTGAAATTCTGAATTGAGAATATTCTAGGACCAGGAAAGGAGGAAGAGAAAGAAAGGCCTTTGGGAGCTGGAAATCAGGGGGAATAGTTGTACATCTTTAAAGAAACTGAATGACATTAACTTTGTGTATGTGCCGTGTCTGTGTGTGTATCTGTATGTGTATGTGTGTATGTCTGTGTGTGTCTGTATGTGTATGTGCTTGTGTCTGTCTGTCTGTACCTATGTGTATGTATGTGTATGCCTATAACTGTCTATCTGTCCGTCTGTGCCTGTGTGTGTGCCTGTGTCTGTCTGACTGTCTGTCTGTATGCCTGTGTTTGTGTCTCTCTGTGTGTACGTGCCTGTGTCTGTCTGTCTATCTGTCTGTGTCTCTGTGTGTGTATATCTGTGTGTGTGCCTGTGTGTGCCTGTGCATGTGTCTGTGTGTCTGTGCCTGTGTCTGTCTGTCTGTGCTTGTGTGTGCATGTCTGTGTGTGTTTGTGTGTGTGTGCCATGTGTCTGTGTATGTTATGTGTGTGTGTCCATGCCTGTGTCTGTCTGTCTGTGCCTGTGTGTGCGTGTCTATGTATATCTGTGTGTGTGCCTGTGTCTGTTTGTCTGTCTCTGTGTGTATGTGCCTGTGTGTGTGTGTGTGTGTCTGTCTGTCTGTCTGTCTGTCTATACACTTACATGTCACAGAGTATATGTGGAGGTCAGAGGACAGATTGTAGGATTCATTTCTATCCTTCCATCATGTGGGTCCTGGGAATTGAACTCAAGTCAACAGGCTTAGAGATAAGTGCCTTTAGCCCGGAGTCATCTTAACAGCCCTGAATCATTTTGAAAAGTGGCTGGTGTGTGTGGGGGGGTGTTCTACAAGCCTGGGAGATGAAGGTGGTATGTGGTAGAGCAGCAGAACTGACCCGACTCCTTTGTAAGCCCTGCCATGAAGCTTTAGATTGTGCAGCAGACACCAGGACCCTACTTCTGCTCCTTGGCATAGGTGGATCCAAGTCACTTAGGCTTTAAGAGGACATTAGGAAGGAGTCCTATGTCTGTTTTGGTCATGCATATTGAATTTTGTTTCCTGTACTCATTGCATTGAAGATAAGAGATTCTAAAAATTTTGGAAACAAATAGATCTCTACTGCCACATGGGCCTTGGAAGTCTAGACAGCTACAAACCAGCCTCACACCCCAAGCTGATTTCTCACTGTGCTGCAAGTTATCTGTTTTAAATCTGGTTCAGAATGATTTGAAATGTGCCATGCTGTGTGTTGCACTGAAGGGTAACAGAGGCCTAGAAGATCTGATGCCAGGCAGGTGGATCTGCCCTGATCTTCCTAACAATGAGAAGTGGGGAGGTAGACCAGATGGTGGTGGGCTGGAAGAAGCAGAGTCACACCCTTACAGGCAGTTCATCACTCTGTCACAGCGCTCCAGGAACCTTTTTACTTCTACCCTAAGTCCTTCATGTGGAGACAGATGTGAGCCTCCACTGTCCATAAACCAGCATACCACTGTCTTATAAACTGGACTTGAACCTCACCTCTCTCCTTTCCACACTAAAGGATGCCTGTTCTGTTAGCTTTATCTTCCAGGGTCTCATTCAAATGATGTTGCCCTTATTTTTGCCCTTCCTCTTTAAAAGAGTATTTTTATATCCCATCAGCCCCTGGGTCTGAGATCATGCTGGCTTCAGGGCATCACTCAGAGGGCTGAAGCCAAGGTCTCTCAGGAGCTTCACAACTGACTGGAGCTGGCTCATGTTCAGGTCCTGCCTCATGCCCACCAAGGCCTGTCGCTTAGGCACTACATGCCCCACTGTTCTCATGGATATTGACATGAACTCTATTTTCTGTGTCTTCTGATGCTTTAAGATCTTGAAGGCCCTCCATCTTAACTTAGGTTTCATTGCTATGAACAGACACCATGACCAAGGCAACTCTTATAAGGACAATAGTTAATTGGGGCTGGCTTACGGGTTCAGAGGTTCAGTCCATTATCATCAATGATAATAGAAACATGGCAGCATCCAGGCAGGCATGGTGCAGGAGGAACTGAGAGTTCTACATCTTCATCTGAAGGCTGCTAGCAGAAGATTGGCTTCCAGGCAGCTAGGATGAGAGTCTTAAAGCCCCCACACACAGTGACATACCTACTACAAAAAGTCCACACCTTCTAATGGTGCCACTTCCTGAGCCAAGCATATTCAAACCATCACAGCCCCTAAGAGGCTTGTGTGTTAGTCAAAACCCTGACAAGCTCTGCCTGGGGCTTTCCTCTTACCACACTTCTACCAGCCCACATCCAGTTGGCATGGTAACACGTGTCCACCGCCTGCTCTTGGAAAATGTAAGTAAATATATTCTTCTGCCAATGACATTGATCCTTTTTTCCATCCATCCATCTGTCTGTCAGTCTGTCAATCTGTCCACCCATCCATCCATCCCATAAATTCTAGGCATATGGATAAGACAGCGTTGAAAATCCAAGATGATAGCAATGGTGAGTTCCCAGGGGATTTAAATACCCACAGATGTGCCTGCACACATGAAGCCCCATTTATTGTACTGTGTATACAGTAATGGCTTAATTACTGCTGTTGTTTTAAGATATTGTGACAACTATTGAGCACCAGGTGTTTTCTATCCTCCCTTCTCTGGCATCATTGGTTAAACACACTGGGTTCATGTCCACAGCAAAGAAACATCTTGCTAATGAATGCTGTTTTAAGATAAATGAATTATAAATGAGCCACACACATAAACAGTACTGGTTCCAAAAATTCTAACAACCGTTGTATAAGAACCTGAATATCTTTTTCCTATTAGGGTAAGATTTTTTTGATCTAATGGTCATAGCCATAGAAAGTTTATGAAATGACTGTACTCATTTTCATATTCTGTAATGCCCAAGCTGTAGGACATCTCCAGGGGACTCTCTTGTTATTAAACCCCAACCTGCTATTTCTGCAAAGAAAACTGTTAAAAAGAAAACCTATTGGGGGGGGGACTGAAAATTAAGACTCTGTTGTTTTGCCTGTTTTCTTAAATCCAGTGTGAACTATGAACTCTGGCCAATGGCATCTCTTGGGTCCTCATGCAGACACACTAGTCCCATTAGCCTTCTGTAAGGATCATGAAACCTTGAAAGTGACATAAGATGTGGCCAGGGTGGTGGACCATGAAAGGGTTCTTAGAGGGCCCTAACTCTGCCTTGGCTTCTCTGCTCAGGTGGCAGCAGTGACTACACTTTTCAACTTTATCTTAAACGTGTTTGATTATCTATTTCTCCCATAGATGCGACAGGAATGGAAGGGTTAGGAATAGTCTTTCTCTCTCTCTCTCTCTCTCTCTCTCTCTCTCTCTCTCTCTCTTTCTCTCTCTCTCTCTCTCTTTCTTCCTCTCTCTCTCTCCCCTCTCCCCCCTCTGTGTATGTGTATATCTCACTCTAAAAGGTAGAAAGAAAAGAAGGAAGAAGAACAAGGAAGTCAAGACCTGAAGAATGATATACAAGAGTAAGTCTCTGCTTACTTTCATTGTTTTGGTTTTTTTGAACCTCATCAGGAGCTCAAGACTTAGAATGGACATAAAGAGTAACCATGAGATGCTAATGGTCTCAGAGAGACGATCCTAACACAAAGCCTCAGCAAAAGGAGCAATAAGCAGCAGTCAAACTAGAAAAATGTCAGACAAGAACTCCACTCTAGCCAAACACAACACAAACCTTGAGTGGCCAAGGAAGGCTCACTGATGAGGTGTTTCTACGTCAGGACTTAGAGGTTCCGAGAAAACCAGATGGAGAACCAGCCTTTCTTCTCCACCAAGAAGGAGCCATTACAATATCACCATGGTGAAGCCAAAGACATCCTACCATCTCACAATGCTGCAGTCCAAGTATCAGAAGAGTCTTAGAGAGAGGAGATATTACCCGTTTCCCAGCAATAAAGAGGTGGACAGGGTCATTCTCATGGGTTGGTGGTGGTAACCATACAGAGGAAATCAGGACATTAATGGGGACTGACCTCATCCAGGAGTCACAGGGTGCCATCACAGCTCCTTTTTCTACTCTTGTAGGCCCCCTACAGCAGACAACTACCAAAACACTTATGTTGTACACAGGGTTGCCCTTTATCTTAGTGACTAAGTTTACATAGAACAACTATTCTATGGAAAGTTGGAAGGAAGCTTCAAAGCAAATGGAAAGAAAAGAAAGACAACTGGAAGATGTCAGCATTGAAATGGTGGACATGCTTATAAATGTTGGACAAAGGTATTACAGATTTTACCATATAATACATCATAAATGCATCAGTGAACAATTAATAATCTGCCTGAAATGCTGGCCTGTGATCCATTAATCAGTGGAAGATGCAAAGAGGAGCTGCATGCAAATCTTAGAGCTGAAAAATTAGAACCAATAAGGAGGCAGAATGGATGGGATCAATAGTTAAATGAGCAGAATAGAAGAAAACATCAATGAATTGGAAGACAGAGTAACAGAAATACATCAGTCTGAATAGACAGAACTCTTCAAAGGGAAAACAGTAGATCAGCAGAGACCCCCGAATAACATGGGACAGAAGCAAACAATCCCATTTCTGTCACTGGAGTCTAGGGGAGAAGAGAAAACCACTTGAAGAAATAATCAGATACTTCTCCAATTTGGGGAAATTTTCAGATAAGACAAAACCAAAAGAATCCATGCAGAGCCATACTATAGGCTTCTAAAACAAAAGATAGATTCTATCTAGCAGCCGGGGGGGGG
>NW_022196910.1:53402272-53405239 GCF_008632895.1 Mastomys coucha
CATCTCCTATGGGGAAGAGCAATTCAAATGTCTGCAGGTTTCTTATAACAAACCATGTTGACCAGGAGGAAGTAGCTTTTTTCTTTCTTTCTTTTCTTTCTTTTCTTCTTTTTTATTTAGTCAATGTAGAATTATATTCCTGGAACTTTTTTATAAAAGTTTTCCTTTCAAGAAAATTCAGGAATGGAGAAATGAGGACATTTCAGATGAAGGTAACTTAAAAGAATTTGTTTCCATCTTGCCTGTGAAGAACAGCTAAAGGGTACCCTCTAAGAAAGAAAGAAAACATTAATTATAAAGGCATTTGATACAACAGAAAAAGGTAAATGAAACTAGAAGTAAGCATATAGCCTTTCTTTTCATCTACAATTTAGATGTGAAAATTTATTTAGATTCTAAATCCTATCGGATGCTTGAAGCAAAGATTATACCAACTGCAGTACGGATGCAATTGTGAGCATGTGACATAAACAGGGACAGAGAAAGGATGGGAGGGGACTAAGTTTTCTATTCTTTTTTTTTTTTTTTTGATATTTTCTTTATTTACATGTAAATTTTTCCTTTCCCAGTTTCCCCTCCAAAAAACAAACGAACAAACAAAAACAATAAGAACAAACCCCTGTTGCCTCCCCCCTCCCCATGCCTGCCACCCCACCCTCTCCTACTTATTGGCCCTGGCATTCCCCTACACTGGGGCACAGAACCTTCACAGGGACAAGGTCCTCTCCTCCCATTGCTGATCAAATTTGCAATCCTCTATTATACACATGCTGCCAGAACAATCAGACCCACCATGTGCAGTCCTTGGTTGGTGGTTGAGACCCTGGAAGCTCTGAGGGAGCTCTGAGGGAGCTCTGAGGGGTACTAGTTAATTCATATTGTTGTTAATTCATATTGTTGTTCGTCCAAGGGGCTGCAAACCTCTCAGCTCCATAGGTCCTTTCTCTAACTCCTTCGTTGGGGACCATGTACTCAGTTCAATAGATGGCTGTGAGCCTCTACATCTGTATTAGTCAGGTACTGTCAGAGCCTCTCAGGAGATAGCTATATTTAGGCTGGCTTGTCCTTCCTTCAGTCTCTGCTCCATAGTTAATCTCTGCAACTCCTTCTGTGGGTATTTGGTTCCCCCTTTTAAGAAGGAATGAAATGTTCACCTTTTGGTCTTCCTTCTCCTTGAGTTTCTTGTGGTTTGTGGGTTGTTCTTCCTATATTCCAAACTTCTAGGCATTACTTCATTGCTGGTGGGATTGCAAACTGGTACAACCACTCTGGAAATCAGTTTGGTGGTTCCTCCGGAAATTGGACATAGTTCTACCGGAGGACCCAGCTATACCACTCCTGGGCATATACCCAGAAGATGCTCCAACATGTAATAAGGACACATGCTCCACTATGTTCATAGCAGCCTTATTTATAATAGCCAGAAACCAGAAACAACCCAGATGTCCCTCAACAGAGGAGTTGATACAGAAATTGTGGTACGTCTACACAATGGAGTACTACTCGGCTATTAAAAACAATGAATTTATGAAAGTCTTAGGGAAATGGATGGATCTGGAGAATATCATCCTGAGTGAGGTAACCCAATCACAAAAGAACACACATGGTATGCATTCTCTGATAAGTGGTTATTAGCCCATAAGTTTTCTATTCTTAAAATGTTAAGGCGGTGCTGGTAGCCTTTTTTGATAAGTTATGCAAATATGAAAGGAACAGAACGGAAAACACCACACTCTGGGAAAGAGTTTAGAAATTCCTTTAGAGATTGAAACCACAGCGGTAACACAAGTGCGCAATCGCCCCTGGGAGTATTTATCTCAGAAATGGAGACTCGGGCTGGATGTAGTGGGAAACAGTAAGATCAGCACTGAAGAAGCAGAGAGAACTGTGGCACTGAGTTAACCGCAAGCCTGGACTCTCCAGCAAACCCCACAGTTGGAGAAAGAGGAAAAGGGGTCGTTGGATATGGCAGAGCTGTAACATACACGAACTCAGAGTGGCTGTGGCTACACACCCAAGGTGTGCAAGATCAAACCACCAAAATCTCAGCGAAGTCTTGCCCCTGGCTCAGGAGCTATTGGCAATTGAATCGGTCTCTGCAGAGCTACCCAGGCTCCAGCAGATGCTCTTACATCCAGGTAAGTACCCTGCAGCACGAAGTGGACTCTGTGTGAGTTCATAACAAAAGATGTTGAGAGGGAGAGGTAGGAAGGGGGGGGAATTTGGGAGAGAGGGGGTAGACATGAGAGGAAGGAATTGTGGGTGAATTTGATGAAACTACCTTATATGCATGTGTGAAGTTCTTAAACAGAGACCAATTAAAACTACAGGAAGGATGCAGGGCAAGAGAATGAGTGCGAAGGGTATGAAGGTGGGTGCGTGCTCATTACCGAACTTCCTAGGTTAGGTTTACCCAGCTGGAGATGCCTTGCGCTGGGAACACTGACTCGGGACAGAACACAAGGAAAGATGGTAGCAAGAAGCATTGGGTGCCAAGGGTTCCAGACAGCAGGACTTCCCTTTAGCACCCTTCCTAGCTCCTTCCTGAGTGCGCATCCTCAGACTCGAGGGTGGCTCTAGATCTGCAGCGGGTCTTCACCACAGCTACCGTTATTCTTGTTTTATGTCTGGGGAGCCCGGAGCTCGGCGAGGTTATCTGTTAAAGGTCACCCACCTTGTAAGCAAACAGATCTTCTAATCTGAGTCTTTTATCTAGCTAACCTCAACTTTCAAACTCACTTAAGAATCACAGTGTGCCGCTTGGATTTCTAGGTATAGTACATGAGGACAGAAACGGTACAAGCAAAATCAAGTGAAAGGTGAGTTAGAGCCAGCAGCAGATTCAAAGGAAAGACAGCTGGAGCGGTATACCGAGTGGTTTGGTGTAGGCAAAGGGACTGGTTCTAAGAAAGTAGGCAGGGTGGGCAGGTGGTGCAGGGGCAGGCAGGGTGGGCAGGTAGTGCAGGG
>NW_022196910.1:53405430-53407930 GCF_008632895.1 Mastomys coucha
AGGCAGGCAGGGAGAGGGTGTCCACCGACAGCTCTCCACTTACCACCACCATTATGGAAGTGACTTGTTTTGAATCAAGATGGAAATTTCTACTTGTAAAGTAAAATAGAGCTGCATTAAAACATCTGTTTAGGAAGTAACTCATGCTTGGGTAGACAAGACAACATGTTTCCTAGCAGATAGAAATGACCAGAATCATGTAAAACCGCAGGATTTCAAAGAAGCAAATGCTCACATTTTCTCATTTCCAGTTTAGACATCCGCTTCCCTAGAGCATATGTCCTATAAATAATGTAACACCCAATATAAAACCTGCCGGGAAATACAGCCTATTAAACTTCCCCCATTGTGCTGTCTTTATCTGTCATATGTTTAAATGCGGTTTTATTAACTGTGATAATTGTTCCTTTAACTGCTAATGATAGCATGATACTGGTAAAAACCAGCTTGGAAGGTTGTTTTCCACCTCCCCTAGCAATCCTATGAGACTGTGTGTAGGATCCTCGAATTCAGAAAGATTTGGGTTTCTTGTCCTTGGCTTAGTAAACGAAGGGCTTTGCTGACACATGCCTGCTCTCTTATACTAATCCCCACA
The DNA here is from genome assembly GCF_008632895.1 of Mastomys coucha. NCBI lineage: Eukaryota > Metazoa > Chordata > Mammalia > Rodentia > Muridae > Mastomys > Mastomys coucha. The sequence goes on from NW_022196910.1 coordinate 53,406,026, forward strand.
GCTGTTGTGTGGATCCACCCTAGTACATAATAGATGGTCCGAGTCAGTTCTGGCCGCTGCTCTGAGACTAACCAGTAGGGGGCAGTACTTGTGCTTTCTGGAATGGAGCTCTGGTAGGCAGGAGCACTTGCTCTCCTATGGTTAAAGCGAGCTAAAGTATTTCTGATGGGTTCTCTCGCCTTGTTCAGAGAAAAACAAGAAACAAAAAACAAAAACCACTGATGTTGGTTCCAAGAGCAGGGAAGGTTGTTGTTTACTGATCCTAGATCCCACATCTCCCTGCTGATTCGTCTCGCTGTGTATCTTGTTGATTTATCTTGCTTATTTATCATGCCTTCTGATTGGGAGCCTCCTCCCCTCCCAGGAAAGAATGAATCGGCTACCCTTTGCAGCAAGTACTTCATGGCTTTTTCACAAATATGGGAGTGGGTGGGTATTTATTCCTTCCTCCTTCCCTCCTTCCTTCCTTCCTCCCTCGCCATGTTCTTCATCATGTAGGGAAAGCAACCATCAACATATTATAAATAGGCAAACCCAGCACTCAAGAAAGACTAAGGTAGAATTAGGAGTTTGAATTCATCCTGTTCTACATGATGAGTTCAAGGCCTTGTCTCATCAAACTAACCAAAAAAATAAAACCAAATGTACATTTCGGGCTTCATTCCCATGAAAGAACCTTTAAAATTATCTCAAGAAATTAAAGAAGGTGACAAATTAGAAGCTGCCTGTGTGTTGCATGACTCTGAAAAGCCAGGAGAATAAACAGTCCACAGGAGACACATAGAAGAAAAGAAGGTCATCGGAGGTGCATAGAGTAGCTGGCAGGACAGATGAAGAATGGATGTGTACGAAGGAGGAAACAAGCAGGAAGCACAAAGCCCCCTGGGAAACAGAAGCCTTGTCTAAGATCCAGTCAGACAGCCCTGGTCAGAAGAGTCCAGCAATGCCACCCACAGAACAAGCTCACAGTTCTTACTAGCCTCAAATCCACTGAGTCTCCACTGAAACAGTGACTTCTCTGGCACATCATGTCCTAACTTGCTCCAGGAAGTTCAGGATGCAGGAGACTGTCCCTCATCAGGAGGTTGGGTTGGATGTATCACCTGAGGTACTTTGGCAGCCTCAAATCTGAGATCTGCACATGACTCTGGCAGCTGAACTGAGGACACAGCCTGACAGAGCACCTGACACCCAGCCTTGGCTCTCTAAGAGATATTGAATGCTGATTGGCTGATTGGATTCTGAACATGAACACACACACACACACACACACACACACACACACACACATACACATACATACACACATGCACACACATGCACACAGTCTTTAATAGTCTAGATCAAACAGAAGAATGACTACCGAGAAAGAAAGAAAAGTCAGAGGAACACCGTATTCAGACACACTACAAAGGAAAAGGTAAACAAACATGACCAAATATCCAAGAATTCTGGGAGATGACCAAGTGAACAAATCTAAGGATTCATGGGTTAGAGGGAGATGAGATTAAAAACTAAAGGCACGGAGAACAAATTAAATAAAATTATATCGGTGGGACAGTGAGATGGCTCACCTAAAACAGCTACACCATTCCTGAGTGTTAAGTTACCCAATTTAACCCGTTACTATTCTGCAGAGAGCCTGGTACTGCTTGGTACACAAACACCCAAATATTTACTCTCTAACAAATCTGTAAAGCTAAGCATCAGCCTGTGACCAACAAAGTTGACAAAGGATTCCAGCACTCTCTTCCTCGCATCCTCCTGCTCAGCTCTTCGAACCTCTAGCCCCGCCAACTTTTGTTTTCCATCCCCCTGACCTCTGGCCTTTTTAATTTGGATGCTAAGTTACATATTGCAAACCCTGACTGTGGAAACACAAATTCTCCTTTTCCTGTAACCTTA
>NW_022196910.1:53412930-53443731 GCF_008632895.1 Mastomys coucha
TGTGTTGCTAAAGCATGCATTTTGTCCAAAAAAAAACCCATAAAAATAGAAAAAGATTAATATGAGCCACCCTGCTGTGCCCGCCGTCTGAGGTAAACCCATTGGTTTTGAGTTAATGTCTTCCCATTGTCATTTCAATGCCGGTGTATGTTATCAACTCAGGAATATGTGACATCAAGTATGCAGAATAAAAATGTTCTCTGTGTAGCCCAACTTTACTCTGCTCACCCAAGTACTGTGGTCTCCATCCTATCAGGTTTCTCCCTGGGTGTACTTGGTAACACAGCCTGGCATCCTAGTGCAGTTGATTGCAATTCACTCCTACAACCTTGTTTGTTGAAGCATGTACATTCTGACACTAGAAATAGAGGTATAATGATCTGTAAGATGAGGTATTTTTGGAAATCTGTTCCAACTAATATGTCCCAGTCTCCTGTCATTTCTTCCATTAGAAATTAATCTTGCATCTGATTGCTTGGGGGCATCTAGTCTTTATCTTTCTCTAGAACTCCGCAGGGGTCCCAGCCTCAACGTATCCATGTAACAACTGATATCTGAAAGCAATGAAGTCTGCTGCTATGGGGAGACGTGAGTCTCTCTGCCCTTAGTATTCAAACTGGGGCTAGAGAGATGGTCCATGGAAGGTCTTATAAGAAGGAATAGTATTTGGCAGGAAGTAAATTAGCCTAGTTGTATCAAGCTACAGACTTCTTTGTGCTTTAGTTGTTATTTTTCTTCTATGGATTTGTTGGCCCAATTATTAAGCGCAGTAGCATCACTGAGATTTAACACATTCACATTTTGGTATATACTGAGAAACCATTCCGTTAGAACGCTTGAAAACATGGTATTTGAAGTTTTTAAATGTTCAAAAATTATGAATCTAATTGTATTTGGGGACAGTCATATTTTTAAGAACTGTAAATATCTGGGAATTTTTAAGAGGATTGTGTAAGTGAGATTGATGAAATGTTGCTGCATTTGCTCTACTGATGCACAGGGTGACAGGGTGGGTGTGAGTTGATCAGAGAGTCTATGTTAGCAGTTCTCAACCACTGGATCACAACCAGTTTGGGGATAGAACAACTCTTTCATGGGGGTCATGTAAGACCATAAGAAAACATAGATGTTTACATTATAATTCATAACAGTAGCAAAATTACAGTTATGAAGTAGCAATGAAGTAATTTTATGGATGGGGATCTCCACAACATGAGGCACTCTATTAAAGGGTCAAAGGTTCAGGAACGTTGAGAACCACTGGTCTCTGTGGGGCTCTGTCCATCAAACTGAGACAGTGAAGTCAAAGTGAAGGAAGTCTGGCCTGGTGTTGGTTCTTAGATAATGAGTGACAGGTAGGGACAAAGAGGGGTGGGTGAGGTCAGAGCAGGGATCAAATGGCTTGGATAACAGTCACTGAAATTCAGTTCCTAGGTACTCATGGCAAGGAAGGCTGCCGCAAGGATGAAAGTGTAGCTGGTTATGTGGGCAGTTCATTCAAAGCAAATCTCTACCATAATCCCAGAGAGGAGAGAGAGCTGAGACCAAAGTTACAGGTTAGTAAAATGCACTGGTTTTAGTGTTTTGGAGGTGTGAATTGGCACAAAGACAAAGAAGAAAGCTCACGATGAACACTTGTACCTTGTGAGTGGGCACCTTCATAAACTACTAGTCATGCTTGCGAACAGCTCCGGTTTGCCTAAAAATTCTTTCAGATATTTTTCTAGGCTGTGAACCCATGGTCTCTCTGGGTGAGAGACTTCAGTTTGATTTGATAAGCAGAAACGTGGCAGTTGGCTTCTTTAGGGTTTAGCTTGGAACGGGTGAGCTGAGCTAGTTCTACGATGGTATTTCCAGAGCTGCACAGAGCTGCTGCTAATGTTTGTGTAACAAGAGCGAGACAATGAAGAAAGCTGAGCTGTCTTTGAGGATGTGGGTGGATATCCACAGGTCACATACTCATCTCCAGAAACAACACCCATAGAAACCTCTTCAGGTGAACTCCCTGTCCTGATATATGCATACATTGAATGCTCATAAATCATTACATTATCCTCTGATGTTTGAAGGACATGAATTTGGTCACCTCGTGACCATTTATCAGTCAGCTCTTTGTGCACCTCCATTGGACTAAATACCGTGAAGCTCGTGACTAGAAGATCCATATGACTAGCAGAATTACAGTCCCGCTCAGAAACACACAGCATATACTTTGAAGATGCAATCACCTGCTGTGTGTTTTGCCGGTTGCCTCTCTAAATGTTATCTCACCGGCTCAGCAGCATCTCAGAAACTGACTTCTGAAATAGACTCAGATATGCTGGCAGGTGCACCAGTGACCTGGATAAGATCCACAGAGATTGGAACCCTGTTTGGACAATGAGCATCAACCCGAATCTCCCCCCTCCAGAGCTATGCTCCTTTGATGGGCCTTGTGTGTTCTAGGGCAAACAGCTGTAACCCTAATCCCTTTTCTAAAGCTTCTTCTAAAGGTAATTGCCCTTGCCTATTAAAATTAAATAAATTTATCCCTAAAATCATCATGTGCCTCAAAACCCAATTTTTATAATAGTTATTAAAATGTAATGAAATTGGTCATTTTTATGTAAAGCAAACTGGTTCTCCATTTAAATTTCTTATTTTCTCAGTGATTGGCTAAGTTGTTTTATTTCATATTTTCCAAGAACTCAGAATGGTATACAGTAGATGATAAAAATTTCTTTTGTTGACAAAAAAGAAGGAAAAAAAATTACCTTTTTCTCAAAAATAATAAGGCTTTAAATGAATACTTCTTTTCAGCATTCAGGCATGGCTTGACTTGGCATTAAAATTGTCCTTAATTCAAGGACCCTGTCTGTTCAGGGTCCTTGACTTTATTTTTAATGCCATCATTTAAGACGGCCAGGAATATTTCATAGTCAGATTTATCAAAGAACGCAATATGTTCAATAAAAAAAACCACAGATCTATTCACCAACAAGGCATCTTTACTAAAGTGGTCGGCCATAGTTAACTCATTCTTCTTTAACACACCATTTGAAAGAAATTCTGAGAGTTTTACGCCGGGAAATTTTAACCACCAATCCCATGGTTTATTCTGTGTAACATTTGAGTTTAAATCTGTAAACTGATTTGTAAATGCAAATTGAATACAGAATCAAGGATGAATAGTGGATTTGAAAACTTACCAGTAGCAAAGTACTAGAGACACGAACCCTTGGTGACTATCTAAAGTTATGAAGGTAACAAAGAACAAAGCCACCTCCACGAACTATCTGCCATGCCCGGGTGGGGCTACCACAGTGGGAAGCACTTTGTTTAGCTTTTGCTATTGTCCCCCTTAGACTCAAGGATATGTGTAGTCCTGGAGTGATAGTCCCACAGTGACTGTGAGGCCACACTCAGGGGACAGTGAAGGAACCGCAATGGCCCATGCTTGCCTCGGATGTACCCAAGCTCTCCTTGTGTATCTTCTTCACAAAGCAGCCTGGGAGTTTCTCAGAAAGACCTGATTGTACTATCTTGGCTGATAATTTTAGTCTTTATATTTGAAACCAGACTTTCCTGTTTATTTGGGAATCCTGGGTATTTTTCTTTAAAGCCCCAAATCAGAAGTCTTCTATACTCTAACCCTTTTTATTTTACATGAGCTTTACATCAAAGAGACACGACTAGGTAATCTTCAGCTTCAGCTTGTGAGAATACTGTAACTTGGCCTCTGGGATAAACATGTTTTATTCAGTTTTTTAAAAAGTTTTTTTTTATCACTAATAAGAACCTGAAGACACTGACTAGGATACAAAGAGTAAAAACTTCCTCCCACAGATGCACACTCTGCGTCTTCTAGTTTACACCATCATTTAGAAGCATAGGAGAGAGTTTCTTCAGAGCTGCAAGCATTCTCAGCGGGGCTTCTGCCTGCATCCTTCATGTGCAAAGGCAGCCTTGACTGGCTAGGGGGCTACTAAATACATGCACATTGCCCTCCAACTTGTGGACAGGGAACCACGGGATGTAAACTTACCCTTCCTCCATCAGTATGACCTTAAGCCTCAGTTTCCCCGTTTGAAAAATGAGTAGGATTGACTGGACAGTTGCTAAGTTCTCTTCTTATAAGAAAGTAAAAATAAAAAGATACCATGAGAAAATGGAAAATTGTGTTTTATCTTCTGAGTGATTAGAGTAATTCGTCGATTTGATAATCAGTAGATAAAATAATGTATAAAAGCCACAAAGTGTGTGGCTCTGTGAATGGAGCATCTCGATGCCCTTTTTCTATTGAGGAAGCAGGTATATGTCATTCCTAACATGAGAATCAAAAGATTGCCGCCTCAGGACAGGGCTGAGAGATATGCTGAAAGGGCTCAACTCTCAGCCCTGTCCTGCTCCCAGCTTCCTATGTCCACACCCAAAGAGTAGTGGAAGGCAGGAGGGGCTTGCAGGAAGGAGGTGGAGCTACAGAGGAAGGCAGTAGGGAAACATTCTGGGATGTTCTTCCTGTAGAAGTATTTGCATATATTGAAATCACAGAATAAATGCCAAATTAGGGAGAAAATAGCTAAAAAGGAACCTTTAAATAATTTATTGACTTAGAATAAAGTGGCCAGATTAATTTCTGGGGATGTCTTGTTGACTGCAAATCATCCAGAGTATAGCAAATATTAACTTTAAATAATTTATTATTAAATAATATTCAATTAGCATTTCCCATGAACACCAAAGAGCATGGCTGGGCCACAACTCCGAAGCTTCATTAAGCATCATCAGGCCACATTCTAAGCCCTGGGGTTGCTGGACATCGCACCCTACCTCATTCAGGGTTTATCTCCTATCTGCCTCTGTGCATCTTTCTGCAGCTCACTACTTGTTTTCTCTAAATTTGAAAGCCAGAACATTATGTGCTTTATATATCAATTTATTCAACTAGTAGTCCCAAGCTTTTCTAATAAGCTGAGTCCAAAATAAGCATCTCTTCTAAAACCCACTTTGAAATAAGCACATCACACCACAAGCTATGACCAGTTGACAAATGCCACGAAAGGAGAGAATAGGAAATGTCTAGTTCTCAGTAAAGCTTATCCATGGCCGACATTCCAGTCACAAGGGCATCTCTGAGGGGACAGAAGCATAACTCTGATGAAGAGTGCCTTGGCCTCCTCCAGGAATAATTTGCCTACAAAGAGTTCACTTATACCTGAGAGAATAGGTCACTCTTGCACAGGCTCCAGTTCCAAGGTTAATGTATGATATCGGTGCCAAGGACCAGCCTCAGCGTGGAAAGGGGTTGTAGGGAAGGAATGTCTGAGAGCAGTGAAACAACCAAAGTTAAATCCTGGGCCCAAGCTAACAGCCTAGTTCTACTCAAGACAGCTTTTCAGATTGCTCATTCTCTCTCTCTCCCCCCTTTCTCTCTCACTCATTCTCTCTCTCCCCTCTCTCTCTCTCACTCATTCTCTCTCTCCCCCCTCTCTCTCACTCACTCTCTCTCTGTCTCTCTCTCACTCACTCTCTCTGTCTCTCTCTCTGTCTGTCTCTGTCTCTCTCTCTCCCTCTCTCTCTCTCTCTCTCTTTCTCTCTCTCTCTCTCCCTCTCTCTCTCTCTCTCTCTCTCTCTCTCTCTCTCTCTCTCTCTCTCTCTCTCTCTCTCTCTCTCTCTGTTTCTCTCCTGCTATAGACAGCCTTTTGTTGCTATTCTTAAAACTCTGGATAGCTCTTCTCTTGTAGACCAAAAGCCCAGCCTTTTATTTACATATCAATTCAGTCTTAACCCCAGGTTCCCTTTTGATTATCTGATGAATCAGCATCCATAACCCCAGCCCCCTCAGTTCTTAGAAAGAGACAGCAAACACAAGCACAGACCTTGTGAAATTACCATTCCTACCATGCCTGAGCCTGGGCCTAAGCTCTCTGTTCTAGGCTGACCTTGAACTCAGAGTCTGTCTGCCTTTGTAAGCATAAGCAAAAAAAAAACCTTACCTGGGTGGTTCTTGTCCTGAGATCACGACTCCCTAAATCTCTTTATCTCCTTCTTTTGCATCTTTCTGACAAGTTGGCTCATCCTGCAGCTGCCTCTGTTTATCTGGGTGCACAAAGTCCCTTATGTAATTCATATTGCACTCTTACATTTTGCATAGTGTTTTCAGAATTCTTTCCCACAGGCTGTCCTGAATGTCACAGCATTCTACCATTTTGCTGAGACTTTAGACATACCCGTGCCTCCCACTCTGTTTATTTTCTCACCCAATCTCAGTGTTTAGTTTTCCCTTTAGATGTCCCATCCCGCTAGAAGCTCTCCAGATGACTGGGGTCCTTTGCACATGACCCTTTGCCATCTGGTATGTCCTATATCTTAACTATTCCTGCTGAGGGTCATAGTGGCCTGGTCCCTTGCATCTTGCTGGAGGCTGCCACTCCAGGGACAGAAACACAGACTGCTACAGCATCAGCAGATGTGTAACAGTAAGAAAAACTGTGAGTGCTCCACAGCTGATACAGTGCACAGCTGAGTTAGATTCAAGAGTATGAAGCCTAGGCTGAGGCAGCAGCTCAGTAGCTTACAGCCCTTGCTTTTCCAGACTACTATGATGGTTTGTATAGGCTTGACCCAGGCAGTGGCCCTATTAGGAGGTATGGCCTTGTTGGAGTAGGTGTGTCACTGTGGGTGTGGGCTTAAGACCCTCATCCTAACTTCCTGGAAGCCAGTATTCTGCTAGCAACCTACAGAACAAGATGTAGAACTCTCAGCTCCTCTTGTACCATGACTGCCTGGATGCTGCCATGTTCCTGCCTTGATGATAATGGACTGAACCTCTGAAACTGTAAGCCAGGCCCAAGTAAATGTTGTCCTCATGAGAGTTGCCTTGGTTATGGTATATGTTCACAGAAGTAAAACCCTAAGTAAGACAACCAGGTTCTGTGTTCTAATCCCAGCACCCACACTGGACAATTCACAACCTGAAAGTGCAGTTCCAGGGGCTCTGACTCCCTCTTCTGGCCTCTGTGGGCACTGTATGCACATGGTACCTAAACTCAGACACGCGCACGCATGCACGCGCACGTGTACACACACACATGTATAAAATTAAATAAATAAACCTTTTAAAATAATACTAAAGTAAATTATGCCTAAAGTTAGAGCGTACAATAAAGATCACATTCTTAACACTATACCTCTTCAACAGGTACATACTATTTTTGCTATAATGAGTTCCTACATTTTATACAATACGGTGGTAACAAAAGTATCAGTCTTTAGTGACATAAAACTTTTAGGGTATTCTTAATTATAATTTTACATTAAATTCTCTAATCTATTTCATTCACAAAGCAGAGAAATAGAGACTTGTTGGCATGTTTGATCACCATATCCGAATCGAATATTCGTTTTTCAAAAATTTTAACATATGTTGTCAGTTTTTCATTTTCCATGAAAAATCCATTTTGACACTGATTCAAAGCCACTCCATAAGAATACTATTTTACTGCCTGTAATTATGTACTTCCCGCTGCTCCACAGCTGTTCACTAGACAGTGAAGCAATCTATTAACGGCACTTTTTAGCACCTTCTAGCGAAGGGCAGGGCACTGGAGTGACAGACGCCGGGGAAAAGTCTGATTAGTGTTATATGTGGCCTCAGGCAGTGCACAGTCTGGTCTGATGTGCACAACAACCAAAATAATAACGCTATAGTGCGATAAATCCCTATCCACCAACTCAAAGTATGGAATGTGGTTTTCTTTGTTCACTTACTATATGAAGTGTGTCCTGCGGGTCAGCAAAACCAGTCACAACAGAACACTTATTAAAATGCAGATTCTCAGGCTCGGGCTCGAATAAACCAGAATCAGGATTTAGTAGGGCCTCCAAGACAGATAGGCAGGCTGGAGTTGAGGAACACTTCTCTGTTAGAATATTTTTCAAAGTAGTTGTGGGGCATGCCGGCCATGCTCTCAGAGGAATGGGCATGGGGCTGGTGAAGTGGAACATGCCCTGGAAATCTCGGAATTTTAGATGGGCAGGAATAGAGCTAAGTCCCATCCTGTCTCCATGCCCGCCTTGGGGCACATAACCAGGCAATCACAAGCAGTCAGTCACATATCCTGCTGCGCCTGAACAGCCTCCCCATTCTAATGAGGTATTTCAGTAACCTTAGCCTTCAGTCAATGGCCTTTCTTCCCTTCCTGGATATTCTCAAGCCCTTTACCCAAAATATATAATCCTTGGTTCACCACGAATAAAGTGTATGCATTCAAAACCACCCCCAAGAAAGAAATACGAACAAGCCAAGATCTTCTGAGAGCTGCTTCATTAAAGATTGCCAAGGGGAAGGCCTTCGTCTAAAGGAGCCATAGCACTAAGAAGGCTGCCCCCAAATCTCATGCCCCAAACCCTCATCCCCTCACCCCCTCGCCTCCCTTCCCCCTTTCCCCCTCACCCCCTCACTCTCAGCCCCACTCTTTCAAAACCAGAGCAGGATCCTGCCTGTCCTTGAAGTTCATTCAGTTCCGGAAGGGAAACACAGACTGCGGACCCCCGACCCCAGACTTTGCCTTGTCCTCCCCCAGCGGGCATATCAGCAGCAACCAAACACCAACAGAGGAGAGGCAGAAGCCAGGACCATAGCAGCTTACAGAGGACCTACACTGGTCACCTGAAGACACTGGTAAGTGATAAAAAGCAAATGAGACCGAGACCTACAAAATCACTTCTGAGAACCAAACCCCAAAGTACATAGTGTGCGACTTTCACCCCAACAAGTAAAGCAGCAGATGATCCCTATACATTGAGAACCATTTTCTACACCATAAGCTAGGTTCATATAGCTATGCAATGACACCCACTTCACAATAAGCAACATCAAAACGCATATTAAACACTGAATAATGCATCCTTGATATTGAAGAAGAAAAGAAAAATAGATTCTAAACTGCACTGATTATAGGAGTACTAGTTTGGAAAAGATTTTAGAATTATAATCTAGCACATTCCAATTAAATTCAGCTGATATTTATTTGACATTTTCTCTGTGTAACAAATGGTACTTTTGCAACAGTGATTCATTAACTGAAATTACATTTATTAATTTTAGGTCACATCAGAGACTTCATTGAGACAACAACCATATGATTTGGCATATCATAAGTGATATTTAAACTATTATTATAATAGTTATTATTTTAATTATAGAAATTATATAAATAAGAATACCTGTGTAGTAGATTCAAATAAATTAAAACACACCAGAATAATTTTTTTAAAAAAGGTAAAAACTTGTTTTCAAAGGAGAGGTTAAGGGAGATTTTAGAGTTTATTTTTCAGATATTTGCTTATAAGTTTACCACAAAAAGATGAAGAATGAACAACTACTTAATGAGAGTGGAATATCTGGACAAATACTATTTAACATGTTACTCTAGAGCAGTGTATCTCAACCCTCCTAATACTGAGATCTTTAACATAGTTCCTCATGTTGTGCTGATCCCCCCAATCATAAAATTATTTTGTTGCTACTTCCTAACTGATTTTGCTCCTGTTATGAAGCATACTGTAAACATTTGTGTTTTCTGATGGCCTTAGGTGACCCCTGTGAAAAGGTCATCAGCCCCCAAAGGGTTGAAAACCACAGTTTTAGATTAAGTAAATGTATTGAGTTTTTACATTTCAAGTGTACTGTTCTGAGCATATCAATCAGATGTAATTCTATATTTATAGTTGAGACTAAAATTAAAATATTTTGGGTCTTTCATTGGTACCCTTTACCCTACAATTGTAACAAGCAGAATGAACTGTTATTCTTTAAGTAATAATCTCTCCCATTCTAGCCTTTTAAACAACTTTAAAATTATTACCATAGATTCATGAACAAATACCCACAAATCTCCATAGCTTGAAAAGAAGAAAGAGATTGAGTTTGTGTGCGTCATACTGGACCTAATTCCCTTGCTCCTAGTAGTCACTGGAGATGCAGTTCCTGTCAAAGGCTCTCATGATCAGAGAATCACCGGGGTGGGGAGAACTCAGTACTACCTTCTAGCTATGAAGCCCCTTCTTGGAACTGACACATGTCTCAATAGCACTCATAATTTATTGAGAAATACGAGTCATATGGTTGCCAAAACTAAAAGGAATTAGAAAGATAAGTCTTCCTCATGAGAGGCACTAACTCAATAGTAGACTGTAAGAAGTATGTAAGGTAGCTGGTTAAGACAGAAGGCAACAGGGCTAGAGAGATGGCTCAGTGGTTAAGAGCACTGACTGCTCTTCCAGAGGTCCTGAGTTCAATTCTCAGCAACCACATGGTGGCTCACAACCATCTGTAATGGGATCTGATGCCCTCTTCTGGTGTGTCTGAAGACAGCTATAGTGTACTCATATACATAAAATAAATAAATCTTTTAAAAGGGGGGGGGGCTGGAGAGATGGCTCATCAGTTAAGAGCACTGACTGCTCTTCCAAAGGTCCTGAGTTCAAATCCCAATAGCCACATGGTGGCTCACAACTATCCATAATGAGATCTGATGCCCTCTTCTGGTGTGTCTGAAGACAGCTATAGTGTACTTACATATAATAAACCTTTTTTTTTAAAAAAAAGCCAATGCCTCTTTTTTTTTATTAGATATTTTCTTTCTTTACATTTCAAATGATATCCCCTCTTCCAGTTTCCCCTCTAGAAAAAAACTACAAAAACCTATTCCCTTCCCCCTTGCCTCTGCTCACCAACCCACCCTCTCCCACTTCCTGGCCCTGGCATTCCCCTACACTGGGGCATAGAGCCTTCACAGTGCCAAGGGCCTCTCCTCCCATTGATGACTGACTAGGCCATCCTCTGCTATGCATATGAGGTCAATGCCTCTTAATCCCCAGGATCTCCTGCAGAGGAGAGTGCTATGCCACAGATGAGCAGTACAGTCAGTTACCGTGGTCACAGTAAACTTAGACAGTAAGTTCTTTGAGGCTCAAATTTTAATTCTTCTGACTTTCCAGTTCAAACAAGTATCTGAAGAACCATACCCAGTCATATTCAAATCACCATCCAGAGGTCTCGTTAGCTATCTTTTTCCATAGTCAATCTTGTCTTTCTCAAATGAATATGTCTTAACCTTCAAAGCATCCTTATTAGTCAGCTATGCATCAGTATAACACAGTTCATTGTGGCTCGTGGTTCTGAAGGTTTGAATCAATGAATGGAAGGGTACATCGGCTAGACCCATGTTGAGCAGTATGGTGAGTGAACACAGTAGAGGGAGAGTTCATATCACAAGCCAGAAAGGGGGATGAGAATGGGAAGAGAAAAAGGAGAGGCAGGAAGGGAAGTGTGTGGCTTATATCATCCATCACACTCCATAGCCACCCAATAAACTTCACACCTTGAATGTCCACAATGTCTCCTAATAACAACACCCTGGGGATCAGGTTGCTACCACATAAGCCATTGGGCTCTGTGTGACAACCGAACAATAGGGACATCCAGCTTGATGGCAGTGGCAGGAGATGAACCACTGAACAACTGGAATGGTTTTCTTCCCCTTTGTACATTGAGCTGAGGGAGAGAGATCCTCTCTTCCTCATTTAAATGCTTACCATTCTAATACCTGAGGGCAAAGAAGACAGCTCAGTGGGTAAGAGTGCCTGCTGCTCTTGCAGAGTAACAGAATTCAGGGCTCAAAACTTGTGCTGTAAAGCTCACAACCCCCTGTAACTCCAGCTAAAGGTGGAAGATCCAACTCTCATATGGCCTCCACAGGGACCACATACACCAACAATAAAATACATTTTAAAAAAGAATAGAAAACTTTACCCACCACTTGAAACAGTATAATACATTCCCCACACTCCTAGTTCTTTTTCCTAATAAAAGGAGAGGTTCTATGTATTGCAAATAAGAATTGCAATGCATTTGGCAAAAGTGTTTTTAGAAATGTGAGCTGGGGGAGGGGGGACTCTTCAGAGCTCAGGGAATCCCATGGAAGAGGAGGCAAAAAGAGTGTAAAAGCCAGAAGAGATAGAGGACACCAGGAGAACAAGACCCTCTGATTCAACTGAGCACAACTCCCATGAACTTACAGAGACCAAAGCAACATGCGCATGGCCTGCCAAGATCGGCACCAGGTTACCTGTGCATATATTATGGCTCCCAGATTAGTGTTTTTCTGTGATTCCTGAGTGTTTAGATGAATGGGTCTCTGATTTTTGTGCCTTCTCTTGGGTTGTTTTCCTCCTGATGGTATGCTGTGTCCAATTTCAACATGATGTGTTTTGTTTTATCTTAGTATATTTTATTTTGTCATATTTGGTTGTTATACCTTAAAAACCTATTCATTTCTAATGAGAGACAGAAAGGAAGTAGAAAGGAATAGAAGGGGTAGTGAGAAGGAATTGGGAGAAGTAGAGCAAGGGGAACATTAATCATGATAAATTATGTGGGAAAGAATATTTAAATAAATGAAATGAAATATGTAAGCATAATGCTGAAAAATCATATGAAAGCTATTTCTTATTTTTTTTGGGGGGGGGGATTCGAGACAGGGTTTCTCTGTATAGCCCTGGCTATCCTAGAACTCACTCTGTAGACCAGGCTGGCCTCGAACTCAGAAATCTACCTGCCTCTACCTCCCAAGTGCTGGGATTAAAGGCGTGCGCCACCACTGCCCGGCACTGTTTCTTATTTTTAATGATCTTAGTCTCCTATTGTATAAATATATGCAAAATTAGAATAGTTTCACTTTTTTCAGGAAATAGTCATGAATACTAAAATAGCAGAAGCCAAAATAGAATATATAGGAATAGGCCAAAGTGCCTGGAGACCTCAGTCTGTGGTACATAATGGGCAGATGTGTGTCCCACCAGTGGAAGAATTCCAGTGGATGATAGTTTTTACATTCCACAGAGTGGAAGAATTTAGGTCAAATAGATGGGCTTAGACAGGAAGGCAGCACATTAGGAAGGACCTAAAGGGACAGTAGATATAGAATTTAAAAGACTTTCTGCCTTTATAGGTGGTAGAAAATCTCAGAAGGATCAAGAACTACTGGCTACCAATATTGATCTATCTCTAAGAGGTCCTCACCTGCTCAGAAACTTCTTATTGATAACCAGTAAATGCAGAAACTGAGGGAACTAACCTCAATTTGAAGCTACAAACTAAACAAGACTTCAGTGATTTTTCTTCAAAGCTTGTTTAACAAAAATAATTACAGTGAGGTTATGGATATCAGTCACTGTGGGTAGAGGGTTAAAGGTTAGAGGAAGCCCTCAGGATCCCTGATAATCTTTACATGTTGTTTGGAATGTACTTGACCTGTAAAAATATGTCCTTCTTTGGGATCACCCCAACTGGTGTTATTTCTTTGCCAATGGAAATCTCATTCTTGTTTGGGCAATGGTACCGTTCATGGCCTTGTCAGTGTTGAATGGGACTTTGCTTCGGAAATAAATTACATAAAGGAAAGTCTAATGTTACAATTTTAATCTCAAACGTCCCCCATAGATTCATGTCCTCATGTCTAGGTTCCCAGTCTTCGCTATTTTGAAGGCTGTGGAGCCTATAGGAGGTGACACATGATTGATGGTGTCAGGCCACTAAGGCTGGGCTTTAAGAGTTCTACCCTCCAGCAACTGGCCTGTTCTCTCTGTTTCCTACCTCACCATGATGTGAACAGTCACATTCCTACCCCCATAGCTGGAGCCTCTCGACCTTGCCTCCCCTGTCATGATGGGCTGAATCCCTTCTGAAACCAAGAGCTAAATAACTGTCTCCACCTTAAGATATTTCTGTTGTGTTTGGTCACAGAGACATAAAGTTAACTGATATATAGTATAGACTTGGATGAGTTACAAGACTGAGACCAAAAAGTCCAAGGCTGGAGCTACACTGTACATCTTGATCCGTGTTGTCAGTGTCATGAAGGAAGTAGAATGAAACATTAAAGGGACGAATATACATGTGGTCCTTCTCCAAACGCCTTCTAGCTAAGTGACATTCATACTGTTCTTTGTCCTTGGGGGTTGGGGGAGGGTGGGATATAGCTCACTAAAAACAGAGGGGAGAGAACACTAGCTTGGAAATAATACAAGAAGAAAAGGAGGGACTCTGGCTTTACAAAATGGTGCTGGAATTTTCTAAGGATAGTAAGTGTATGATTGTCAGGCAGCTCTGAAGAGAGTTGACGTGACAGAGGAAGGATCTGTGGTGGATTTGTCAGAAATGAATGTCTTGGTGCTTCTAATTTTATCTGAGTTCACCAATCTACAGACAGATGAAAAAAGGACAGTGTGAGATGTTCTGTGATGTCATTGTGAAATGTCCTGAGATGTCCTATGATGTCAGTATGAGATGCCCTGTGATGTCAGCGAGTTGCTGGTGGGAGGGGAGGTGACTTGATGATAGCTGTGTGAAGGAGACTAATGAAATTACCTATGGCCAAGTCCATCTGTGTGACTTCCAATCTTGCTGTTCCCTCTAGGAAGGTCCCACCCCTTCAGGAATTTCCCATTGATTGGCATCCAAGGCATGAGCTCATCTTCAGTGTGAGATCTCCCAGTCAGTATGCCTATCTATACAGGGGACCATGTATCTTAACATAATTTATATTTCACTTTTTAAGTTCATATTCTGCCCTTTTAGCCCTTAGTCAGGAACAGCAAAGGATTCTAAAGTGAATCAGCTTGTGAAGTTTTGTATGCTACTCAAAGAAGACAGAAGCTGATAAACTGGAGAGGTGGCTCTGAAGTTAGGAGAGCTTGCTCTTCTTCCAGAGACCTGGGCTCAGTTCTCAGCACCCACATCAGAGGGATCGCAACCACCAAATTAACTCCAGTACTAGGGGATCTGATGCCCCCTTCTGGCCTCTCTTGGAAGTGAATACATGTGATATACATATGCTCAAGAGCACATATGCATAATAAACAAATATATCTCAAATGATAATACATTATCATTTCTTTCAGTACTGCTTACAATTCTAATAGAGATCTCCATGGTTCCATGTCAAGAGAGGACCGGGAGAAAGACAGAGATTATAATGAAACTTTTTATTTGAAATTTTAACTCAGGGTCCACAGTTGCCTTTCTCCACCCCACATTCACCTTTCAAATTATGTATCTTCCAAGAGAAAACTAATCCTTTAATTTATACTGAATTCCTTATTCACTTAATTGATCAAAGCCAATTTTCTGATACTCCTCAGATAATAAACTAGAGGCTTCTTTGTTGTCTCACCTTAAGCAATAATCTTTTGAATATTTTATCCAAATATTTTACCCATACTTTACCCAAACACATCAGTATTCATTATTGTGTTTAATCTGTTCCTTAGACATCGTAGGATCCCAAACATGAAGCAAACTGCTTCCCAGACTAATGTTCAAGCTAAGCCTTCACCTATGAGGTATATTCGATTTATTAGACATTTATAACATTAAAGGTTTTAACCACCTCACTACTGGGAAATTGGCAAGTTTCCAGCTTATATTATACATCTGATCACTCACAGGGACGGGCTGGTAATTACCCAACTCATCTAAATGGACACAAGTAAAACAGATTGGCCTTCCTATAACAAATGGATTTACAATTAGGTCATTAAGAAGCTGGTCTCCCGCTGTCTCCTTTCTCCCTGCTCTGTCAGAAATGAGGCCACATGTGCCTGGCCATGTCCCATTTGTCTCACTCCGGGTCCAGTAGATATCAGGTGAGAGAAAAAGTCCACAATCGCCTCCAGCGCTTTTTATCTTTGCTGTTGTTCTCCTCCGCCCTGCACAGGTCATTTACAAAAATGTTTCCGACTTGCCCTCATTTGTCATTGCCCTGGTGGCAGTGACAAATGCACCCGCTTGGCTGGATTTTATACCCATGCGCATTCCGTATCCCATATTGTGGGTTTCAGTCTTACCAAACAAATCCTCTGTCTTTGCATACAGTCAGCACTACTCTTATAATGCAAAATTCTAATTACATTATTTTAAATTTTGTTTTTCTCTGAAAATCTGAAGCTCCAGGGCTGGAGGGATGACTCCAACAGCAACTGTTGCCCTGACAGAGGATCCAGGTTCAGATCCCAGCACATTACCTCGTGGTTACAACCATCCTAAATTCCAGTTCTAGGGGACCTGACACCCTCTTCTGACAATCACGGGCACCAGGCATACATGTGATACGTAATACATATGTATGCAAACAAAACACTCGTAAAATAAAAATAAATAAATCTAAAAGGGTTTTTTAAAAAAATAAAATATAAAGCTCTTTTAGCCTAAGTCACCTGTGATTGTCTTTCCACTAATGCTCCTGACATGGTGGAAAGCAAACGCAAAGCTTTAATTTAATACTGACCTTACACATTTTAAACAAAGTGGCTTCAATTATGACTTCTTGTTGGCCAAGCATTGGGAGCACTTGGGAACATGCCCCTAAGGAGCATCCCACTCGTCTTAAGTGGTTCCGGGTAGACTTTACAACAGAAGTTTCTAGGTACATCTTAATTGACTTGTATAAACTTAACTTCACTAACATGGAAATCTCATTTTTATTTTAGGCAAAGATGAGCTTATTCTTTTATTTACTTCCTAGAAATATTTAGCGCCAACTGTATGAGTTCAAATTCTGGCCTACCCAATCAAAATTCTTAAGTATCTTTTATTTTTCTTTGACATTTGGCAAATAGATAAACCTGCAGGGAAGGCAAAAGCTATTCCAGGGCCTGCTGGCTCTGTCTCTGTTCCCATGAATGCAGAGGCCACCATAGATCAAGGGGTTATGACATTCCTGCTTGTTCTGTCTCTGTTCCCATGAATGCAGAGGCCACCATAGACCAAGGCGTTACGACATTCCTGCTGGTTCTGTCTATGTTCCCGTGAATGCAGAGACCACCATAGACCAAGGTGTTACGACATTCCTGCTGGTTCTGTCTCTGTTCCCATGAATGCAGAGACCACCATAGACCAAGGTGTTACATCATCTTCTCAATGTCTGTTTTCTTTCCTTTATACACTACAGTTAATATTTGCTTCTAAGGGGTCATTCCTGCAGTTTGAAGCTGGTGTTGTTAAAGTAGCCTATGAGCAAGAAGGACACACACACACACAGAGAGAGAGAGAGAGAGAGAGAGAGAGAGATGTATACCCACACATACACACATATACACACATACATTCAGAATCACACATACATAGTGTTTGCTTGCTTTATTTCAACTTGGCACAAGCTGCATTCGTTGGAGAGGAGGGAGCCACAATTGATAAAATTCTATAAGATAGAACTGTAGGCAAGCTTGTAGGATATGTTCTTAATTAGTAATTGATGGGAGGGGGCCCAGCTCACTGTGGGTGGGGCCATCCCTGGGCTGGTGGTCCTGGGTTCTATAACAAAGCAAGCTGAGCAAGCCATGGGAAGCAAGCCAGTAAGCAGCAGCCTCCATGGCCTCTGCACCAGCTCCTGCTTCCAGGTTCCTGCTGGGTTTGGGATTCTGTCTTTGCCTCCAGCCATGGATTGTGACTCAGGATATAAGCCAAATAAACCCTTTCCTCTCCAACTTTTTTTTTTCTGGTTCTGGCATTTCCACACAGCAATAGTAACCCTAACAAAGATACCTATATGCACAGTAAAAACTTAAGATACTTGATTGAATGATATATTTTTCAAAACCAATTTGTTCAAGCACTATCTTTTAAGATCAAGAAATTACTTAATGATTCTGCAAAATCCTACAAACTTTTTTTCCAAATGATAAAGCGTACTTTAAAATAATTGTAAAATTATAATTTAAAAGAGCCACAAGCCTACTTAAATTAGCTACAGTCCCACATCTTGTCAACAAGAGGCCATTGCCAGTTAGGGAAGACTAAGACCACTGGCTAATCTATTTTCGACCCAGTCTGAGGAATAAATCTTCTGTCATACCTGTGTGCACTTCACTTCCTCCAAAAGTAACTTTTATGTTGTGACTCTGAGTATTTGGCTTGTTTAACTTTAAAATCCAATATATATATGTTTACATATATATTTACATACATATATATACATATATATATATGTGTGTGTGTATGCACACATACATATATATACATACACACATATGAGAGGGACAATTTGGATTCATCTTTCCATATACTATTTCATCTATACCCCATATTTTTAAATGAGTTTAGATTTCATTTTCTCTGAAAATATAAAGCTTCAGGGCTAGAGAGATGATTCAGTGGTTAATGGCAACTGTTGCTCCACACTACTCTGGCTTTTGATACTTTGTCTTTTTTATAGTAACTATTTTAATTAGAATAGGAATACCTAATTTCCTTGAATTTTAAATAATTAATAAATTTGAGCATTTTTACATATTCCCCTTGGCTACTCACATACCTTTCCCTCTTTGGTATTTTTTGGAAAAGGATCTGGCTGAGTAGCTCAGTCAGGCCTCAAGTTCTCTGCGGAGTCCAGACCGACCTCCAACTCAGAATGCTCTTGCCTTGCCCAGATGCTGGGCTTATGGTCACCTATCTCCTATCACCACGTCTTCTTTTGAGAAGTGTCTATCTGTATCTTTTGTACATTTTAAAATCAGGTTGTTAACTTTTTATTATGCTATTTGAATATCACCTGCCAAGCATATAGCCCGTCGGCTTCTCTCCCCCTTTACGATCTCGTCCCTCCCTGGGTGATTCCTTGGCTCTGTGGGAGATTTTTACTTTGATATAGCCCCATTTGGCTACTTTTGCTATTGCCATCTATGCTTTGGGGTCTTATTTGGAAAGACTGGCTGGAACAAAGTCATAAAGTATATTCCCCTTATGTTTTCTTCTAATATTTTAAAAATCATTTGCAGTCTCAAAATTAATCATTTAATCTATTTTGAGCTGGCTTTTAAAGTATGATATGAGATAACTTTCCAATTCCATTCTTTTGCCTGTGGGTATATAGTTTCCCCAACATCATTTGTTAAAGAGACAGCCCTTCCTCTTTCTCCATTGGGCATTCTGGGCAACTTTCACAAAACTCAATTGACCGTGGATATGTGAGTTTATTTTGAGATCTGTCCTAATCTATGGTCAGAGTATTTCTTCTATATATTTCTATGTTTATTGTTATGATTTTACAATAAGCTTTGAAATGACTTTATTGAGACACTTCTGAGCTTATTCTCTTCTGCTTCAGATTGTCTTAGCTAATTAAATTCTTGTGTAGCTCCATATAAATTTTAAAAAATTTACTTGTGGGAGAGATAGCTTCAGAATGTGTGGCTGTTCGTTTTATATCAATGTGACACCAACTAGAGTCATTTTGGGATAAGGAACCTCCATTAAGAAAGTGCTCCCATAAGATTAGCCTGTGGGCTAGCCTGTGGTTCATTTTCCTGATTGATAGTGTTGGAGTACGCATCCCACTGTGGGATGTGCTATTGCTGAGTGATCGTCCTGGATACTATAAGAAAATAAATGAGCAAACCATGAGGAATCCTCTCGTGTGTCATTTCCCAGGAGCCATTTGTTTTGAATGGGTCTGTTTCCGGGACCTGGGTTTGACAGTTAGGCTCCATTAACAAACCAGGGACCTCACCCCCACCCCTGTGACCCCCAGGGATCCACCAATTGTCACTCCTCCTCAGTGCTGGATCTACAACAGGCAACACCACAGCTAGCTCTTCATATGCTCAACTGTGGGTCTTCATGCTGCTGCCGTAAGCAATTTCCCAGCTGAGCCATCCCAGCAAACACACTCCCCGACCGAACCAAGTTTTGACAGTAATAACACTCTATCTATAGACTACTTTGAGTAGCTGGCCCATTTTAGCAACGTCAGTTCGCCGTATATGTGAACACAATATACTTTTCCATTTCTGCTCTCTTCAATTTGTTTATCATTGCTCTATAGTTTTCAGTCTATGGGACATATCTTCCACTTCTTTTATTAAGTTTAGCCCTAGGAATTTTTCTGATGCTATTGGGAATGTTATTGATATCTTTCTGCCCTTTCTAGATTGTTGGTATGAAGAAGCATCACTGAGAGTTGGGCACGAACACACCTCTGACCCTGAGACCGAAGTGTCGTAGTTGGAGATCAGCTTAAAAACCCCAAAACAAAGAAAAAGAGGAACGCATGAGAAGAAACTGTGAACAGGAGACTAGAGAGAAAAAGGAGGGAGGGAGGGGCACATTACTGATTTTTGTGTGCTGGTTTCATATTCTGAAGTTTCACTACATCTTTATGTGTTCTTACAGGCTTTTATAAGGCATCTCTAGAGTTTCCCATGTGTAAGGTCACTGTGTCAGCAAACCGACAATTCCATTTCTTTCTTCCTTTTCTGGAGTCCTTTACATTTTTTTTTCCTCTCAGTTAATTACTCTTGATGATGATTTTTAATGCCATGGTGTTTTTAACTCTCAGCTTGACACAACCTAAAGTCACCCAGAAGGGAAGCCTTAGGGCAGGAATATAGTCTCCATGGAGTTGTCCTGAGACCGATGTAGAAGACCCAGGCCATAGCACCATTCCCTAGGCAGGGATGTTCAGCATAAAGGGGGAGGAGCTGGCTGAGGGGAAGCCAACCAGCAAGGGTCTCTGTGTTCATTTACTTTTATTTTAACTGCACATCTGATGCTGTATGTGCATGCCTGGAGCCCTTTCTACCCTAAGCTGCTTTTATCAGTATATTTTGTCAGAGAGACAAATATGAAACTAGAACATACATTTTGAAAAGAAGCAGTGGCCATAGGAACCTCATTCTGGACTTTACAAGAGAGACATTTTCTTAATCTCCCTTGAATATGTCGGGTATGGGTTTATTGTGCATATCTTTATTGTATTGTATTGAAGTTTATTTTTCTAAACCAAATTCATTGAGGATTTCAAAATTTATTTTTTAAATATTTATAAAATCTAGCAGTATATATTTTCTTCATCCTGTTAATATAGTGCATCATATTTGTTAACACACCATAAAGTATCCTTAAATCTAAAAAGTAAATGTGCTTGTTTATCAGGAATGATCTCGTGCCCCATTTCCTTTTTCTTACATTTTTGTTTTAATTTTTGTCTTAGGGTTTTTATTCCTGCACAAACATCATGACCAAGAAGCCAGTTGGGGAGGAAAGGGTTTATTCAGCTTACTTCCACATTGCCGTTGATCACCAGAGGAAGCCAGGACTGGGACTCAAGCAGGTCAGGAAGCAGGAGCTGACACAGAGGCCATGGAGAGATGTTCCTTACTGGCTTGCTTCCCCTGGCTTGCTCAGCCTGCTCTCTTATAGAACCCAAGACTTCCAGCCCAGGGATGGCACCACCCACAAGGGGCCCTACCCCGTTGATCACTAAGTGAGAAAATGCCCCACAGCTGGATCTCATGGAGGCACTTCCCCAATTGAAGCTCCCTTCTCTTTGATAACTCCAGCCTGTGTTAAGTTGACACACAAAACCAGCCAGTACAATTGACCCCTTGTCAACTTGACACACAAACACATCACTATTAAGCCTCAACCCTTACTTTCTTATTCATCACCAAGATCTAAAGTCCCACAGTCTTTACATATTAAAAGTTCAATCAATTTAAAATGTCCAATATCTTTTAAATTTTAAGGTCTCTTAATTGTGGGCTCCACTAAAATACTTCCTTCCTTCAAGAGGGAAAATATCAGGGCACAGTCACAATCAAAAGCAAAAATTAAACTCCAACCCATCTAATATCTGGGATCCACTCACAATATTCTGGATTTTTCCAAGGGCTTGGGTCACTTTTCCAGCTCTGCCCTTTGTAGCACACACCTTGTCTTCTAGGCTCCAGATGCCTGTACTCCACTGCTGCTGCTGTTCTTGGTGGTCATTGCATGGTACTGGCATTCCCAAATGCCTTTCACTGTAACTAGGCTTCACCAATAGCCTATCATAGACTGTCTTCATGGTGTCAAGCCTCAATTTCTTTGCATGACCCTTTCAGTTCTGGGTCATCAATTGCAAACTGAGGCTGCCCCTTTACCAATGGCCGTCCATGGCCTCTCACTGGGCCGAGCCTCAGCTGCTCTTCATGACCTTTTTATGCCTTCAAAACCAGTACCACCTGGGCGACTCTTACACATTACCAAGTCCTGCTGCAGCACAAGGTACAACCTTGGCTATCTCAGAAAACACTTCCCAGAAGATGTCACCTCAGTGATGCTGGTCTCTTCTTAATCACCACTAATTTCTTAGCTCCAGCTAATCAGCATCAATAGTCCCAGTAATGCAAAGTTTTCACTTTAGTAGTTCTGATATCTTGTTAATCACAGCTGATTCTTCAGCCCCAGCTAACCAAAACCCAGAATTTTCACAATCACAACATGGCCCTGATAAGAGTCTTTAATCTTCCCTATGATATTTCACAAGCCAGGCTGCCATCTCTGCACTGTTCTCAATATGATCTCCCAAGCTCCTACAGAACATCCCACAGAGTTCTTAACAACCAGTGGCTCTTCTAGCTCAAAGTCCTTCCACAGTCCTCCCCAAAATATGGTCAGGTTGTCACAGGAATACCCCACGTCTGATACCAATTTGTCTTAGTCAGGGTTTTTATTCCTGTACGAACATCATGACCAAGAAGCCAGTTGGGGAGGAAAGGGTTTATTCAGTTTCCACATTGCTGTTGATCAACAGAGGAAGTCAGGACTGGAACTCAAGCATGTTAGGAAGCAGGAGCTGATTCAAAGGCCATGGAGAGATGTTTCTTACTGGCTTGCTTCCCCTGGCTCGCTCAGTCTGCTCTCTTATAGAACCCAAGACTTCCAGCCCAGGGATGGCACCACCCACAAGGGGCCCTACCCCCTTGATCACTAATTGAGAAAATGCCCCACAGCTGGATCTCATGGAGGCACTTCCCCAACTGAAGCTCCCTTCTCTGTGATAACTCCAGCCTGTGTTAAGTTGGTACACCAAACCAGCCAGTACAATTTTATTCTAAATAATTTTTTCATACATTATATTCTGACTATAATTCCTGCTCCTCGTCTCCTTCCAGATCCCCTCCTCGCCTTCCCATGCCTCCAAGTCCACAACTTCTTTCAGTTTTGGTTTATTTTCTTTTTCTTTTCTCTATGTGAGTGGGGGTTATTAATTAAACTCTGGTTGGTTTATTTGCCCTTTCATTTTTTTAAATTTTTAAGATATTTTTATTTACATGTAAATTTCTCCTTTCCCAGTTTCCCCTGCCCTTTCATTTTCTAAAGAAAAGGAGAATTAGAGGCCCTTTTTCATGTGATGTTAGATGTATTTTGACATTATGTTGGGGATTTTAAAATCTACTTTTACCAGCCTTACTGATCAATGTTTTTGTTTTTTCTCATTCCTCTCTATCATTTTTTTAGCAGAAGGCCAATGCCAACCTTGTACACTGAATCTATAGCATTCTTTTTCTGTTTTGTTTTGTTTTGTTTTTTAAAGAAAAATATGAGAAGTACCATGCCTTCTACAAATGTTTACTAGTATTTTTTAAACAGTGGGATCCTCTGTTTCTGGGATTTTCAATGATTAAAAAAATGTTCTATACAGGATTGAGGATCGGAAGTGAGGAGGACATAACATCTGTCCCAACACTGGGAGTAACTGGGACCAGTGGGACCCAGGCACGAAGGTACTCCACCAGCCCAGTGGCATGGGTTCCTTCCAGGTCTTCCCTGAGCAGATTGACCTTGGGTGCAAATTTTGCAGCCAATCCCACAACACCCAGAGGAAGCTCCACTCCCAGGTGCTCTAACAAGCCCAGAATCACAGAATCACAGAGACAACTTGACTCTGAGGAGTTCGGACACAAGCAGGATCAGAGGTAGGACAGGCCTGCGTCAGATTTAGCCAGGGCAGGTAGCATTAAAGATAACCAGATGGCCAGAGGCAAGCATCAGAACATAAGCAACAGAAACCAAGATTACTTGGCATCATCAGAACCCAATTCCCCCACCATTGCAAGTCCTGGACACACCATCACACCAGAAAAGCAAGTTTCAGATCTAAAATCACTTCTCATGATGATGATACAGGACCTTAAGAAAGACATAAATAATTCTCTCAAAGAAATACAGAACACAGGTAATTATCAGCTAGAAGCCCTTAAAGAGGAAACACAAAAATCCCTTAAAGAATTACAGGAAAACACAGTCAAACAGGTGAAGGAAATGAACAAAACCATCCAGGATCTAAAAATGGAAGTAGAAACCATAAAGAAATCACAAAGGGAGACAACCCTGAAGTTAGAAAACCTAGGAAAGAGATCAGGAGTCTAGACATGAGCTTCTCTAACAGAATACAAGAGATAGAAGAGAGAATATCAGACGCAGAAGACACCATAGAAAACATTGACACAACAGTCAAAGAAAATGCAAAAAGCAAAAAGATTCTAACCCAAAACATCCAGGAAATCCAGGACACAATGAGAAGACCAAACTGAAGGATAATAGGTATAGAAGAGAGTGAAGACTCCCAACTTAAAGGGCCAATAAATATCTTCAACAAAAATTATAGAAGAAAACTTCCCTAACCTAAAGAAAGAGATGCCTATGAACATACAAGAAGCCTACAGAACTCCAAATAGACTGGACCAGAAAAGAAATTCTTTCTGTCACATAATAATCAAAACACCAAATGCACTAAATAAAGAACGAGTTTTAAAAGCAGTGAGAGAAAAAGGTCAAGTAGCATATAAAGGTGGGCCTATAAGAATTATACCAGACTTCTCACCAGAGACTATGAAAGCTAGAAGATCCTGGGCAGATGTCACACAGACCCTAAGAGAACAAAAATGCCAGCCCAGGCTACTATACCCAGCAAAACTCTCAATTACCATAGATGGAGAAAACAAGATATTCCATGACAAAACCAAATTTACCACAAATCCAGCCCTACAAAGGGTAATAGATAGAAAACACCAACATAAGGAGCAAAACTACACCCTAGAAGAAGCAAGAAGGTAATCTTTCAACAAATCCACACAAACCTAATTCCACCTTTTACAACAAAAGCAACAGGAAGTAACAATTACTTTTTCTTAATATCTAATATGAAAATTAATGTTACCAACATATCCTAATTGATTGAAATCCAAAAATATGAAGAATTAGAAATTTGTTGGCTGTCATTTAGTGGTCTCTCTAATTTGGTAATTGGAGAAATAGGTCCAATATTGTACAATCCATATACACTTTCTGCTTGTTTGTACATGACAGTGTCTTGCTGGGTTCCACATAGTGGTCTTAAAATCAGGCTTCTCCTATCTCAGCCTCTCTATTAGTAGGATTGTTTATTTGATGTTTTTACACTATACTATGGTTTTCAGAACAGTTTACATTTATACAGCCAAAAGAAATGTAGACAATTAACTTGGGAGGTGGCTTTTAAGAGAACAACAAAGAGTGAGACTGAATGCTTTGCTTGACGTTTGTAATTATTGTATCAATTTTGAAGAGGACTTTATAAGTTACTCTTTCTCTGAGATGAATGCTTTTCAAAATCAGCACAGCCAATGAACCAGCAAATTCTTACCCTCACCTAGTGTCTGTGCCACCCTCCAAATAGAACCATTGTTCATTGAAACAGTTGCTGAATGACTTAATGGATAAACCATCTTAATACACACAGCATTTCTCAAATGAATGTAAGCTGTTCTCTGTGGGCTGAGAATGATGACAATCACTCAAATCAAATAGCTTTGACCATAGCAGTAAATCTGCATCCAAAAATTGTGCTGACAATTCATTCCTTGGTGCAGCAGAACTGTCAACTCTCAGCTTAGTTACGATGGAGCTATAATCCTTTGGTGATATGAGAGTCATTGAAGTATAGCCTTATTACAATGAACTCCAATGTCTAAAAATTGTTCTTACTTTGGGCTTGTACCACAATAAGAGCCAAGATTTTTAGCTCTACTAAAACCAAAACAAAGAAACAAACAGACTTTATCTATTTATCTATTTATGCTCATTTAAAAAATACTAGTAGTGATGTATTACTTTAAAATATACAGTTAATATGTTTGGAGTTATTTCAGATTTATATTGAGACAAATGTAAGAATTTCAGTATTGCTGTAGACAAGCATCTACATACAACTGTTCAATTGATTGTTGTTTATATCAAACAATTTTCATAATACTCATTTTTATTGTTACAAGATTTCATAAATTTTAAATATGACAAAATTTAAAAAAAATTAAAGATTAAAAAAAGTTCTATAATTGATTCAGAATTGCTCATAATTGACCTGCTTAGATTTCCATTTTTGATTTGGTCTTGATGGATCATGTTTCTAAGAGTTTATCTACTGCCTCTAGGCTAATCAGATTCAGCCACACAATCTTTTGTTAAGTCATCTCTATGGTCCTTTAAATTTCCATAATATAGTTGTCACATCTTCTCCTTCCATTTTTGATTTTGTTTTTATAAATCTAAGTAAAGTATACTGGTGTCTTCTTCTTCTTCTTCTTCTTCTTCTTCTTCTTCTTCTTCTTCTTCTTCTTCTTCTTCTTCTTCTTCTTCTTCTTCTTCTTCTTCTTCCTGTTCCCCCTCCTCCCTCCGCCCTTTCCCTTGCTCTTCTTTTACATTCTTTACAACAAGCACTGAGTTTTACAGATATTTTCTATTGACCTGCCCAACTCTATTTGGTGGATTTCTACGTTGGTCTATCTTATTCCCTTCCTTTTGTCCATAGTCTACCATTTCATTTCAGGTTCCCTGCATAGTGTTCTTTGAGAGACTCCTTTCTTTAAGGTATAGGAGCACACTGGTATGAACTTCCCACTTACTTTCCTGCAGCTCGTTAGGTGCAGTATATTGTGTTTCTATCTTCACTTATCTGGAGATTTTTTTAAAAAATTCTTTCCAAATTTTCTATTTGATGCATTAATCATTCAATATAATATTCTTTATTTTCCAACTATTTGTGATTCTCCCAAATGTCTCGTTGATTTCTAATTTTATCCCATTATCATTGTTTCTGTAACCTATATTGCTTTTTATGTTATTACTCCCCATATATATTAATCTACATGAAGCATATATTAACATTTTCTGTATTTGTAATTTTTCCCACTGTTGCACTCATGTATGTTTTAAATTGTGCAACTCTTAGTAAATTCACATCTTTGTCATAAGGTGGTATTTTCTATGTTTATATAACCATCTTGCAGGTATCTTTGTTGTATCAAGTATAGACCAGGAGTGGCAAGGCTGTGTCATATAGTGGTTTTAGGTTTTGAGGCAACTCCACACTGACTTCTGTAGTGGCTCCAACTGTGAATATCACTCCAGCAGTGCACATGGATGTTATTTTCTTGTATCATCTCTACTATTCATTGTCATTTGTTTTCCTGTGACACCCATTCTGAATGGGATGACAATGGAATCTCAAAGGCTTTTCATTTGCATCTCCCTGATAGCTAAGAATGTTGAAATTTGAGCTGCTGATCCAACTCCCAACTCAGATTTTTATGTTTGTATGACAAGCACTTGACTGGCTTCAGCCTCACCTACTTGTACAGTTTTAAGCAATAGATTCCTGTACATGATGAGACTAAGTGAACCCAAATAGAGTAAGCCTTCAGGGATGCTGAGGGTCACCTTTATCTCTCTCTAACTGAGCAGAAGAGACTCTTCTTAGCCAGCAGACAAGAGGGCCTCAAGGCTGGAAAGAGGTGGCCCAGTCTGCCTCAGCCTCAAAAGGACCCCACCGCTCATGTCCCATTGAGGCCCCGCATAGGCAGACTCCTCCCAGACCAGAGCAGGGAAATAAACCTTCAAAACCAAGCTTCAGGTTTATTTCAGAATCTTTCTGTATAAGTGAGACTTATACAGAAAACCTGATATACTGATATCACCAAGCTCGACTCTCAGAAGGGCACTCTGCAGGTGGATTAGAGCCCATTCCACAGCTGAGAGGTCCCTGTATTGAGATTCAGGGACTGTGGGATCCCCTGCCAGGCAGAGGCTAAAGCCTCTGAATGTGGCTCCCATCACTGCCCTGGGCAGATGTGACAACTCCAGAACTTCCGCAGAGAGTAATTATGCCCATAAGTGAAATTAATAGCTTTGTCCCAGGGACAGGTTTGGTCCTAAGTCAGCAAAGTATATAAAAAGCAATGCAAGGCCTATGTTTTGCGTCTTTTAACTGTCCCTGCTTGCTCTGCCACTGGACACAGTTTCTGGGCCCTTGGACTTTCTAGCCTCCAGAACCATGAACCACAGGCTAAATGAGCCTCTTTTCTTTAAAGTATATGTTAAATCTTGTCAGTTCTCATATTTAGACAACACACATGGAAAAAGATAGTGGAAATCTTCAGATCAACAGCCTAGGGTATCTGGAGTCTGACTTGAGGGGATCAGGAAAGAAGTGGTATAAAAAGCCAATCATGGACAAGGACAACTTCTTATGCAAGTCCCTTGGGTGTTGATGAGGAAGGAATGAGGGTCCTTGCAGATCCTCCTTAAAGAAATAACCAGAAAACCCTTGTAAGAGCAGACTAAAGTGAGAGCAGAGAGTGCGTGAAGAAGGCTATAGGTACTGTCCTGACAGAACACAAGGAAGCCTGCAGCACAGAGATGCCAGTTCCAGCAGCAGCTAGAAAGGCTCGCCTAGACAGAAGTCTCTTGAGGAGGAACCTTGGGTTTTCTGGTGGTGAAGGACTGGTTAGGATCGAAGCTATTTATTCAAGAAGATTCCAGTCTACACAAGACAATAATACCAGCATTTAAAAATCCACAGAAATGAGAAAATGAACGTAATTCTGTCCAAATGCTATTAGCAAATTTTTCTTTATGTAACCTAACAAACATTTTGGTTGTTTGTATTTCAGTTTATAATCAAGTATCCGTGACTAATACAAACTAGGGAAAACTGCAGCCCCTATCTCACGCTGAGGATTGTCATAAGGGTTGGCCCCCATGGAAACCTCACCATATTAATTCCTTAGGTTTTTTTACTTGGTGACCTTCTGTGGTTAATATATCAGATAGTCCCAGGGGGGTTCGCCACAGAGAACGCCTCTAGTAATTTTGACTTCCTCTCTCTTCTATAGCTGTACTTTTGGGTTTTAGGGTATAGTCTATTTAACAGTTGTTTATTGAATGCTCACTATTTGGCACAGGGGCTAGTACAGTAGAAAAAGATTCCCATTCTCGAGGACCTTCTACAATACAGTGAAGTTACCTAGTGCAACCAGAAAGATGAAGGGGAAAAAAAAAACAGGAACCCCCTGTGTTTTTTTAACTTTACTGTAACAAAAACTGGAATAACCAGCTATCAGAAGAGAAAGGTGTATTGGGTTGCATAGTTTTAAATGATTTCCTCCATGGTTGTTTGACCCTGTTTCCTTGGGCCTGTGATATACAGAAGCTCAGAGAGAGGAACCTGAGGTAGTGGAAAGTGCTCACCTCCTGAGAGCCAGGAAGAGAGACTAGCATGAAGGAAGTCTAGACCCCAGTATCTCCTTCAAGGAGCACTCCAGTGACCCTGATCCCTTTCCAGTCTCTTAAATGTTCCATTAATCCTAGTAAAGGCTTTTAGAAGACTTTTGAGATCCAATACTAGGACTCATGAGATGGCTCAGCACCTAAAGGCACTTGCTGCATAAGCGTGTAAACCTGAGTTCAATCAATGAAGTGGGGTGGAGAGAATCAATTCCTCAGTTGTCTCTCTCTCTCTGTGTCTCTGTCTGTCTCTGTCTCTGTCTTTCTGTCTTTCTCTGTGTGTGTCTCTGTCTATCTGTCTTTCTCTCTGTGTGTCTCTGTCTATCTGTCTCACTTCTCTCTCTCTCTCTCTCTCTCTCTCTCTCTCTAACACCATACTAATAAAGTTATAAAATGGCCTCTCACATGTAACAGCACTTGATTTTTATTGACATATTCACAAGTTCCTTTTTAAAATTTCTCTTAAAGTCTTCCCTTGAAACACTATCCAATCCTTGTGTGGGTCTTTTTTTCTTTAGCCAAAAATTCCTCCTAGTTTTAGACTCTATATATCTTCTGTCCCCTCGTGTTTCTTAAAACTATGCACTCTGGAAGTTGAGCCTGTGACTCACTCATCTAGAAAGCCATGCTTTGCATGTGTATTGAATAAAGAATGATCCGTGTTGAGCTCATGTAGGAGGGGAACAGCTTTCTAGCTGGTGGTGAATGACGAGGATGGGAAGGACTTAATGGGACACTGACTGTAGTTGGCATTAGAAGTCACTGATGCTCTTGGATCATATTACAGTCCCATGTATTTTTTTTCTGTACAGGGACATAAAGTAAACATTTTTGCAGACAGGATGAGATCTGAACCTTTCTGTACTATTCAACAGTGTTATACTTTGAAAGCAGCCACAAAAACTATGTCAGTGAATTACATAGCTCCATTTCAATAAAGCTTTATTCATGAAAACAATTCATAGGTCAGATTTGTCCTGTAGGCTCCAGTTTGTCACTCCCTTGACTGAGTCATAAGATTCCCAGATGCAACATTTTGCCTAAAAATTCAGTCAGCTCAAATGATCAAATACTCTTAAATCAAAAGCTTTTAGCAGACTTTCAAAATAAGCTATTTTACTTCAGGGAACATTAATTCAAATAAAGAAAAATATGAAGACGTGCACTAAACTGAGAAGACAATGTAGAATAAGCCCTTGTATGCTTTTCATATGGCTCAAGGGCTGAAGACATGGCTCAGGGCCAAGTAATTGCCTAGCCCTAGTATGAGGGAGGCTATGGGTTCAGTCTGTGTGATCTCACACAAGACAGGACAGGACTAAGGGAGAGAGAAAGAGGGGAGGAGGAGGAAAGGGAGGGAAAGGAGAGAGGGAAAGAAGAAGGAAGGGAGGGAG